>NC_143190.1:22096071-22400357 GCF_051530095.1 Phoenix dactylifera
TAATTATGTATGATGTATGATTATTAATTTACTATGAGATAGTAATGTCATATGCTTAGAGAAATGCTGAAATGTATGATTAATATATGATATGTTATGTAATAAAATATCATGATATGAAATTTTCCATATGAAAATATGTTGAAGCATGTTAATTAATTGCTTATGATTTATACATGCTATGAGATAGCCATGATGCATAATAGTTTATTTTAGACATGTTAAATGTATGTTACAATTAAAGAATGTGCTAGAGACTAGTAAGCCCTCAATAAAAATTATATTAAGTCATAGTGTTGAAAAACTTTGAGCTAACCCATTCTAGAACAATTAATCTAATTGGTGTCTAAGGAAAGCACTAAAGGTGGTTACTTAATTAGGACCTTACTCTCTGAGTAAGGGGAGCCTCCCACCTGCTTACCTGGCCAATTGTTTGATTGCCTATTATGGATAAGCTTAATATTGATATAACACTATTGATAGCCTTCCTTCATGCCTCGATATTATTATGTCAAGATCCATGCTAGTTTGTTGTGCTAACACAAGACTTGCAATGGGGACTGATGTTATACTGTCTTGGTGCATTAAGATGCTTATGGCATATTTTAATATATTGCCTTGTTGTGCAACCACAAGGGCAATATTATTCGAATATGACTATATGGAAATGAAGGGTTTGACTTAACTAAAATATTATTGTTTGTTGTGCTAACACAAGGCAATAAGTATTTTAAGAGGACAAGATAAAGTTGAGAATTGCATGAGATGCAATTGGAAAGAGTTTCCTACCTTTGAACTCATAAGAGTTTGTTGTGTAAACACAAGGCTTTTTATGATGAATTAGGATCTCAACCCTACTAAGAAAAATTATATTTTCACGTTTATCATAGGAGAGGGCTATGATATTCGATAAAAATAGTAGGAGACAAATTAGATTAAAGTCCTTATCTAGTTGCAAACATGTCATCATGATTGGTCTGCTTATATTAGTTTTGTTTTGCATATGTAGAATTATTAAATGGTTTCTTCACTTTCACTAAGAGGCATCTTAGATGCCAACAAGTTGACCGGACCAAACTATGTGGACTGGTTGAGGAATTTAAAGATAGTACTCACTCAGGAGAAAATTTCCTATATACTTGAAACCCCTGATCTTGGAGATCTAGGGGATGATGCTACAGAAGAGGAGGTTGCCACACATAAGATGTGGAAAAATGACAGTGTGACTGTCAAATGTATCATACTTGCCTCTATGAACAATGAATTACAGAGGCAACATGAAGGCATGGATACTCAATCCATACTTCTCAATTTAAAAGAGTTGTATGGAGAACAAAGCAGGACTGCTAGGTATGAGATATCTAAGCAGTTGTTCCGTGCTAGAATGAATGAAGGAACTCCAGTGCAAAACCATGTTCTTATGGTTATAGACTTGATCACCAGATTAAGTCAATTAGGTTTTGCTATGGATAGTGAGCTCAGTCAGGATTTGATCCTGCAATCACTGCCTGATTCATTCTCTCAGTTTGTTGTGAACTTTCACATGAACAAGCTGAACACCTCCCTGCCCGAGCTGTTAAATATGCTCAAAACAGCTGAAGGGCATATTAAGAAGGATAAAGGTCCACTCCTTCTTATAAATAGCACCTCTATGAGGAAATCGGGAAATAAGGGTTCTAAGAAACGATTGAACCCCAAGAGTAGCATCAAAAAGAAAAAAGGAAAGAAAAACTCCGGATCAAGTACCTGTTTTCATTGCGGCAAAGCTGGCCACTGGAAAAGGAATTGCAAGAGTTTTCTTGCAAGTATGAAGACCGATGCAAGAGTTGCATCAAAAGGTATGTTTATGTTACATGCCAACTTGTCATTAAGTTCTTCAAATTCAAATTCATGGGTATTGGATACCGGCTGTGGTTTTCACATTTGCAAATCTTTGCATGGACTACAGAAAATTAAAATTTTGAAGAAAGGTGACTTCGAGCTGTATGGCGCTGGAGGAGAGTCCATCCAGGCTGAAGCTGTTGGAACCTACAACTTGGAATTGCCTTCGGGAAAGCTCCTACAATTAGAAGATTGTTATTATATGCCCAAAATTATTAGAAATGTAATTTCCATTCCTTTGTTGTTAAAGAAAGGTTTTGAAATTAATGGAAAGGGCAATGGTTGCTCTATTTATTTTTCTAATAAGCATCTTTGCAATGGCATTATGGAAAATGGTCTTCTAGTTTTATTACTTAATGACAATGTCTTTCATATTAATAAAAGCAATAAAAGAAAGAGAGAGGAAGTGAATAATACCCTCCTTTGGCATTGCCGACTTGGTCACATAAGTGAATCAAGAATTAACAAGTTATACAAAGAAGAGTTCTTTGATCCTTATGATTATGAATCATTAGGAACTTGTGAATCTTGTCTTATGGGAAAAATGACCAAGTCTCCATTCACTGGACATGGAGAAAGGGCAAGTGAGTTATTAGGACTTATACATACAGATGTATGTGGTCCTATGACAACTCCAGCTAGAGGTGGATACTCTTACTTCATCACATTCACTGATGATTTATCAAGGTTCGGATTTGTGTATCTTATGAAACATAAATACGAAGCCTTTGATAAGTTTAAAGAGTATCAAAGTATGGTTGAAAAACAAACCGGAAAGTGTATTAAAATCCTTCGATCTGATCGAGGAGGTGAATACCTTTCTAGTGAATTTTTAAATCATCTTAAAGAAAAGGGCATTCTCTCTGAATGGACACCTCCGTATACGCCACAACTAAATGGTGTAGCTGAACGGAGGAATCGTACTCTATTAGATATGGTAAGATCCATGATGTGCTTTACAGATCTTCCTATTTCCTTCTGGGGTTATGCCTTAGAAACTGCTACATATGTGCTAAACAGGATACCTTCAAAATCTGTATCTAGTACTCCATATGAGATATGGAGAGGTAGAAAGCCCAATCTTAAATATTTTAAAATATGGGGCTGCCAAGCATATGTCAAAAGAAATTTTGGACATAAGCTAAGTGCTAGATCAGATAAATGTACATTTATAGGTTATTCCAAAGAAAGTATTGGATATCTCTTCTATCACCCTACTGAACAAAAGGTATTTGTTAGTAGGCATGCCACTTTCTTAGAAAAAGAGTTTATCTTAGAAAAGGGCAGTGAAAGAAGAATTGAACTTAATGAAGTTCAAGACCTACAAATAGAAACACAAGAAATTCTTCAACCAAATGTACCCATTGATGAAGTACAACCACAACACACATCTCCTCTCCAAAGGTCAGATAGAGTGCGAAATGCACCTAAGAGGTATGGGTTTATCATTGAGAATGATGAAGCCCACATCATCGAAAATGATGATCCTCTGACCTATTCGGAAGCTATCATGAGTAATGACTCTAACAAATGGTTAGAAGCTATGAAATCCGAAATAGACTCTATGTATACCAACCAAGTATGGACTTTGGTTGATGCACCAGAAGGTGTTAACCCTATAGGTTGCAAATGGGTCTATAAGAAGAAGATTGGAGCAGATGGCCAAGTAGAAACCTACAAGGCTAGATTGGTGGCAAAAGGTTTCAGGCAAAAGCAAGGAATTGACTATGATGAAACTTTTTCACCAGTTGCCATGCTTAAATCTATTCGGATTTTGCTTGCAATAGCTGCATACTATGATTATGAAATTTGGCAGATGGATGTCAAAACCGCCTTCCTTAATGGTTATCTTGAGGAAGAGGTTTACATGACACAGCCAGAAGGATTTGTCTCAAGTGGGAGAGCAAATCAAGTATGCAAGCTTAAGAGATCCATTTATGGATTAAAGCAAGCATCGAGGAGTTGGAACATCCGTTTTGATACAACAGTCAAAGAGTTTGGTTTTATCAAAAATGTGGATGAACCATGTGTGTACAAGAAGACTAGTGGGAGTGCCGTTGTCTTCTTAATATTGTATGTAGATGACATACTAATCATTGGAAATGATATTCCAATGTTACAATCGGTCAAGACTTGGCTATCAAAAAGCTTTTCCATGAAAGACTTGGGAGAAGCATCCTATATACTTGGTATAAAGATCTATAGGGATAGATCTAAAAGGATGCTAGGCTTGTCCCAGTCTAAGTACATAGATCGTGTGCTAAAAAGATTCAGCATGGAAGGAAGTAAAAGAGGTTACTTACCTATGAGTCATGGCATACGTCTCTCTAAGAAGATGTCTCCTAAGACATCTGAAGAGAGGAATAGAATGAATTCTATTCCCTATGCTTCGGCAGTAGGATCAATTATGTATGCTATGCTATGTACTAGGCCTGATGTTGCTTATGCCTTAGGCATAACAAGCAGATTCCAGGCTGATCCAGGAGAAAATCATTGGATAGCTGTGAAAAATATTCTTAAGTACTTAAGAAGGACTAAAGATATTTTTCTAGTTTATGGAGGATCTGAGTTGAAACTAGAAGGATTTTCTGATTCTAGTTTTCAATCAGATCCAGATGATAGCAAGTCCACTTCAGGGTATGTCTTTACCCTAAATGGTGGTGCAGTGAGCTGGAAGAGTTCCAAGCAGCAAACTGTAGCTGACTCAACTACTGAGGCAGAATACATCGCTGTAAGTGAAGCCGCTAAGGAAGCTGTCTGGATGAAGAAGTTCATCGCTGAGTTGGGAGTAGTTCCTGAGATTGCTGGACCAGTTTCAGTTTATTGTGACAACACTGGAGCTGTTGCTCAAGCAAAGGAACCAAGATCTCATCACAAATCCAAGCACATTCTAAGACGCTTCCACCTCGTTCGAGAGATCGTCGAGAGACAAGACATAGTCATTGAACGAGTAGACACAAAGAACAACTTAGCAGACCCGTTCACTAAAGCTCTACCACAACAGCAGTTCGATCGCCACCTCGATTGTATGGGGATAAAATATAAGAGCGATTGGCTTTAGTGCAAGTGGGAGATTGAAAGAGTAGATGCCCTACAAGCCAATCGCAATATGTATTGCGAAAGGTTTTTTCTTTTGATTTGTCCAAATCATGTACATGATATTTAAATATGAATAAAGGCGTTATGTTTTATCATATGCTGTTGATTATATTTATGATAAACTCCTTAGTTTAGGGCAATGGTTTTAAGACTATGATGAGATCATACTAGTGAGACTTAAAATCCTAAAATCCTAATCTTAAATATTCCCAGTCATTGGTACATTGAGTCGGGGATCAATGATTACCGGAAAGACTGGCATGTCTTATGTATGCTCGATGCAGAGGATGATTGATCTCACAATCATTTGTGTGGAGACACTAATACAAAGATGTGGGTGCTCATTAGAGGAATGAGTTCACTGAATTGACCTACAAAGAGAAATCTTATGAAGTCTTACTTACATGTCAAAAGATGATTCTCTTAGTGGGAGTTGTGCAACTGATCCTATGACCTGAGATCACCATGGTATCTTGTGCACATGAACCCATATTTTGGTTTACACTCATTCATGACAATAAGTTATGTACGAGGTCTTCTGGATATGGTGAATTGTGTACGAAGATTATGAGTAGGTCAACAAGGAATTAATCACTTCTAGTAAGAGAAGATAGCATCCTATTTATTCTAATCATATGATAATTCAGGAAACCTTTGATCAAAGTAGAATGAAAATTAGAAAGAGTTTCTAATGTTTCATTATTTGAATTATCATTAAAAGATTGAGAAAAATATGAATATGAAATTGAGTTTGACATATATTCATACTCATATGCATATTTGGGATGCAGTTTGATTAAAGGATTGAATTGCATGGTAACTTGCCACTGAAGGGTATTTTTGGTATTTCCACCAAATTCCATATTTTCCGGGTAGACATGACACGTTGCTAGACGTCAATCTTGTTTTATAGGTTTGATCAAATTAAAGAGTTAATTCGATCACCAATTAGAAAGGATTCTAATTGTTAAGTTTGGGTTCGCGCAGTTTGGACTTAAATCGATTAGAAGAGTTCTAATCAAGTTGGGTCAACTCGCACTCACACCTATTGCTGGCTAAGTATGGAACCCAATGGGTCACACACAAGAAAACTTATCAAGGGTCTAATTGGATTAGATCATGTTTGCAAGATAAACATCCTAGCAGGTGTTGCAAACCTTAGCTCCTAATTCGAATTGGATTCGAATCTGATTCGAATTGGATTCGAATCGGATTCTTAATTGATCTAATTTGATTAGATCATATTCTAATACGGGTTAGCCAAGAGTTGGCACCTAATTGGCTTGGTTTGAGTCTAATTGGATTAGATTTAATAAATCATTCAATCTAGACCGTTAGATCTTGATCTACCGTTGGATGAAGACATAATGGAGAGTTGGTTTAACCCAATTGGATTGGGTTAGAGGATGGCTACCATAATTGACCATTGGATCTTAATCCCACCATTGGATGAAGACATAATGGGTCAAGTGAATGGCGCCTTGCATTGGAGCCCTTGGATCATCATCATGAAAGATCAAGAGGTGAGGCGTGATGGACATGTGATTAGCATGTGATGTTGACTTGGTCAAAATATGGCACCACATGAAAGGACATATCATTTGATATACCTCTTCACTTGATCTGCACCTCCTCTTATTTGATATGGCCCTTAGATGATGTCCTTTCATGAAAGGATGTGTGGATGGGATGCATCCCTTGGAGATGCATCCCTACACCTATTATAAATAGGCTAGCACTCCATGGGTTTCATCATTCCAACTCCACCCCACTCCTCTCTTCTTTCTTTCTTACATTAGTTTCTTTCTTTCTAGCATTGCTTCTAGTGTGTCCTAAGCCAAGACAAGGTAGTCTTCTTTAGGACAAAAGGATTAGAAGTGATTTTAGAAGGTTAAAGAAAAATAGAAAGAAAGGAAAGCAAGCCATTAGAGTTCTTTAAGAATTCTGCATTAAGGATCAAAGTCTTTGGAGCTTAAGACTTAAATCAAGTTTTCGTGTGGATCAACGTTGGAGGGTGAACACTTGGGCACCTAGTGGAAATTCTGCATATTGGATTAGCGTTAGAGGTATTCTTCTATTTCTGCATTTATATTATATTATTTGATTGCTTTCATTAAGGTGATCTTGGCTTATAAGGGTTTTATGTTAAGGAACTTTATCAAGAAATTTTTAAAATTCCTAACTTCCGCTGCGCATTATAACATGCTAAAATCCTTCAATGGGAAGCCAAGGTGACGGCAATCCAAGAAGCTAAGGACTTGAACAAGCTTCCACTTGAAGAGCTCCTTGGATCCCTAATGACTCACGAGCTAACCATGAAGCAACACAGCGAAGAAGAGTCCTCACATAAGAAAAAGGTAATAGCTCTTAAATCCACATCATCTAACAAAGATTTGTCTTGCAGTAGCAGCAGTGAAGAAGAAGATCATGAGGGAGATGATGATGAGGCTCTTCTTGTGCGCAAGTTCAGAAAATTCATCAACCACAAGAAGTCCTATCATCAAAGGAGAGGCCCCTCAAATTTCTATCGCAAGGATAAAGGTAAGGAAAGGAAAAATGAGGGGATTGGATGCTATGAGTGCAAGAAGCCGGGACACATCAGAGCTGAGTGTCCCTTACTTAAGAAGGGCAGCAAGTACAAGAAGAAGAAAGCCCTTGTCACCACCTTATCGGACTCCGACGCATCATCTTCATCATCGGATGAGGAACAAGAAGAAAAGGCCAATTTCTGCTTCATGGCCAACGAAAATGAGGTAACATCCGAAACGCATCTAGATTTTACTTTTGATGAACTTTATGATGCATTTAATGAACTAATGATTGAATATAAGGCTATAAACATTAAGAATAAAGAGCTAAAACTAGCTAATCAAACTTACATACATAAATATGATAAACTAGTTAAGGATAAGGACTGTATCACCAAAGAAAATCTAGAACTTAAGACAAGCAACCAACTCTTAATTAAAAAAACTAACACCTTAAGTAAAGATAATGAAAAACTAACTAAGGAAATTTCAGAACTTAAAAACGATAAACAAATCTTAAACGAAAAATCTCATAAAAGACTTGAATACTCTAAAAACGGAAAAACAAACTCTAACTAAAGAACTTGGAAAATACAAACCTTTGGTTGAGAAATTTACTTATAGTTCTGAAAAATTAAATATGATACTTAATAGTCAACGTGCAGTATTCAATAGAGCAGGTTTAGGATATAAACCTAAAAATAAGCAAAAACTTCTTAGTAACTTTTTTTGTTAAAGCAGGAGAAAGTAAAACTAAGAAAATAACCTGTTTTTGTTGTGGAAAATTAGGACATAAGGCAAATGTGTGTAATTATAGAAAAGAAAAAACAAAAGAAAAAATTAAAAGGGTATGGGTTCCAAAAGGAACCAACATGACTAACCATGAAGGATCCAAGAAAACTTGGGTACCTAAAATTACATGATTTGCTTGTGTAGGAGTGTCTTGCAGCCAAGGTCAACAAAAATTGCTGGTACTTGGATAGTGGCTGCTCAAGACACATGATGGGTGACAAGGATCAATTCTTCACCCTTGAAGCTAAGAAGGGAGGTGCTGTGACTTTTGGAGACAATAACCAAGGTCACATCATTGGTATAGGTAAAGTTCAAATTACCCCTTCTACTTTTATTGATAATGTTCGATATGTTGATGGTCTTAAGCATAATTTATTAAGCATTAGTCAATTATGTGATAGAGGCTATAATGTTATGTTTAAACCATCACTATGCATCATAACAAACCCAAATGATAATAGTTTAGTTTTTAAAGGAATAAGACGTGGGAATGTGTATGTTGTAGATCTTGAGGATCTTGCCAAACACAATCCATGCTTAGTTGTTAATGAAACTAAGGACAATGATGCTAGTTGGTTATGGCACCGTAAGTTAGGTCATGCAAGCATGGACACAATATCTAAACTAGTTAAAAGAGATTCTGTGATAGGTTTGCCAAAACTAAGATTTGAAAAGAATAAAATATGTGAAGCTTGTCAATATGGCAAACAATCTAGGAACTCCTTTAAATCCATAAAATGTGTCTCTACCTCTAGACCTCTAGAATTATTACACATGGACCTATTCGGACCAACTAGAACAACAAGCCTAGGTGGAAATAAATATGGTCTAGTCATTGTAGATGATTATTCTAGATACACTTGGGTTATGTTCTTAGCACATAAAGATCAAGCTTTTTCAGTATTTAAAAAGTTTCATAAGGAAGTAACCAATGCTAGAGATACTACAGTAATAGCTATTAGAAGTGACCATGGTACCGAATTTGAAAATCTTTTATTTGATGAGTTTTGTAGTAAAAAGGGAATAACTCAATTTTTCTGCACCTAGGACACCACAACAAAATGGAGTTGTGGAGAGGAAAAATAGAACTCTAGAGGAAATGGCTAGAACTATGTTATGTGAAAGTAACCTCCCTAAGTACTTTTGGGGAGAAGCCATTAATACTTCTTGTCATATATTAAATAGAGTTTTATTGAGACCCATTATAAAGAAAACACCTTATGAACTTTGGAAAAACAGAAAACCAAAGGTAAACTACTTTCATGTTTTTGGATGTAGGTGTTTTGTTCATAATAATGGAAAAGATAATCTAGGAAAATTTGACTCAAAATCTGATGAGGCTATATTCTTGGGGTACTCTACAACTAGCAAAGCCTATAGAGTCTTTAATAAAAGAACCCTAGTTATAGAAGAATCTATACATGTTGTATTTGATGATTCTAGTGACATCTCTTCTAGCAAGAGAGTTAATTTTGATGATGATGCTGAAATTCTTGAAGAAAAGATAGATGAGATGACATTACAAGATGATAATCAAAAATTAATTGAAGGTGCATCATCAAGCCAAGAGGCTATTGTGGATCATGGACTAACTAAAGCTTGGAGGTATGCTCATGGGCATCCTAAGGAATTAATTCTAGATGATCCATCTCAACCTATTAGGACTAGGGCATCCCTTAGGAACTTAAATAATCATCTAGCCTTTGTTTCTCATTTTGAGCCCAAACACATAGAAGAAGCTGAAAAAGATGTAAATTGGATAAATGCAATGCAAGAAGAATTAAACCAATTTACTAGAAACAAAGTATGGAATCTAGTTGAAAGACCTACTGAATATTCAATTATAGGTACCAAATGGATTTATAAAAATAAACTTGATGAAAATGGTACTGTAATAAGGAATAAGGCTAGATTAGTAGCCAAGGGTTATAATCAAGAAGAAGGTATAGATTTTGATGAAACCTTTGCTCCGGTAGCTAGACTTGAAGCAATTAGACTTTTACTAGCTTTTGCATGCTCTAAGGACTTTAAATTATTTCAAATGGATGTAAAAAGTGCATTTTTAAATGGGTATATTAATGAGGAGGTATATGTAGAACAACCTCCTGGTTTTGAAAATCATCAATACCCTAATCATGTTTATAAATTGAACAAAGCACTTTATGGTTTAAAACAAGCACCTAGAGCATGGTATGAGAGGCTTAGCAAATTCCTATTAGAACATGAGTTCTCTAGGGGTAATGTAGATACTACATGGTTTCTAAAGAAGAAAAACAAAGATATGTTGTTAGTACAGATTTATGTTGATGATATTATTTTCGGTGCTACTAACAATCGTCTCTGCGAAGAATTTGCTAACTTGATGCAGAGTGAATTTGAGATGAGCATGATGGGAGAGCTGAATTACTTCCTTGGACTTCAAATCAAACAATCTGAAGGAGGCATCTTCATCAATCAAGCCAAATACATCAAGGAGATGCTCAAGAAGTTTGATATGGAGGGAAACAAATCAATCAGCACCCCCATGAGCTCATCATGCAAATTAGACCAAGATGAATCAGGTAAATCTGTAGATCAGAAACTATATAGAGGTATGATAGGATCTTTATTGTATCTTACTGCAAGTAGACCTGATATCATGTTTAGTGTTTGCATGTGTGCTAGATATCAGGCTAATCCTAAGGAATCACATCTAATTGCAGTAAAGAGAATCTTTAAATACCTAATAGGAACAAAGAATATAGGGTTATGGTATTCTAAAGAATCTAGCCTGAACTTAATAGGTTATACAGATTCAGACTTTGCTGGATGTAAACTTGATAGAAAAAGCACCAGCGGGTCATGTCAATTCCTAGGAGAAAACTTAATATCATGGTTTAGCAAGAAACAAAACTCGGTTGCATTATCTACTGCTGAAGCTGAATATGTTGCAGCCGGGAGTTGTTGTGCTCAAATCTTATGGATCAAACAACAATTAGAAGATTATGGCATTAAACAAGATAAAATACCCATTAATTGTGATAATACAAGTGCCATTAATCTAACTAAAAATCCAATTCAGCATTCAAGAACTAAACATATTGAGATAAGACATCACTTCATAAGAGATCATGTACTGAATGGTGATGTGACACTCCAATTTGTTTGTACTGATGATCAATTAGCTGACATTTTTACAAAACTCCTAAGTGAAGAGAGATTTAGTGTGCTTAGGAGGGGATTAGGAGTGATTGATCCATCCTAGTGGTAGTTTCCACTAGATTCATTGATTTTGATGATTAGATTGTGGTTAAAATAGAGTTTCTTTTCAATGATCATCAAATCAGATCATAATTTAGTGATTTTCCCTCATTCGGCACGAACATAGCATGATTTTTAGGTGCGTGCCAAAGTTCGAGACGACTCGAGTAAGTTTCAGAGTCGGCTCGTAAGGGGGAGTCGACTCGCGCTTAGTCGGGAGTCGACTCGAGGTCGATGGCAGCAGAGGTGGAGTCGACTCGCATACAGTCGGGAGTCGACTCGCGCATAAGGAGAGTCGGGGTCAATAGGCGCATAAGGAGAGTCGACTCGCGCATACTTTGGAGTCGACTCGAGGTCGAGTCGACTCGCGACTCAGAGGAGTCGACTCGCAGTCGGGATCCGACTTTTTAACCCTAGCTCCATCATTTTCAAAACATTTCTATTCTCCGCCGCCACTGTTCACAAGCCCTAGAGCCGACTCCTAGGTCGTCCCCGGTCGTCCCCAAGCTTTTTCCGTCGACTTTTCACCGTCCATTAGGGCTTTTCCTCCCATTCTAGGTCACTATGCCTCGTAAAGCCGTCGTCCGGAAGAGGCCCCAACCCGAGGCCGGTCCCGAGAGGCGCTCCAAGGCTCGGCACGATCCCGCGAGGTCACAACCTCCGGCTCGTTCCCCGCCGAGGGCGGTTCCCGCGAGGCCGTGCACCGGGAAGGCGGTCTCCACCGGGAGATACGTCGATTTCGACTATCTCTCCTGGGAGGGCTTCACCATAGGTGAGAGATTGCGTGTCCAGGGCTTAGAATATTTCCTTACGTTAGATCTCCCCACATACCCTGGATTAGTTAGAGAGTTTTACGGTACCGTCCATCGGAGAGATGGGGGTATAGAGGGCACGGTAGCCGGTGTCCCTTTGTTCATTTCGGAGGATATCATTACCCACATCCTCCACCTTCCACAAGTAGGGGTGGCTCCCACACATCCCGAGGATAGGACTGAGGCCCTTACGGCCATTCTAGGATACCCACCTCAGTCCCCCTTAGATGAGGTGTCCGCTAGCTCACTTCCTGTTGAGGTGCGGATCCTCCTGAGCATCTTGTCTAGGTCCATCTTCCCGAAGACTGGCCGCTTTGATTTTGTTTCTGAGAGGGACCTCGCCCTTATGTTTTATATTCTTCAGGACACCCCAATCAACTTTTCCAAACTCATTTATAGGTATCTGTGTGAGCCACTAGATAGACCTAGGCTCACCCTCCCCTATGGCATGTTGTTCACCCTTATCTTTAGGGAGGCCGAGCTCCCTATTCCTGAGGGGGAACCCTCTCGCGCATTGCGATGGACAGATCGCATGAGTCCGGGGACCCTACATAGGATGGGGTTTCGGAAGGTAGAGGGGACCTGGGTTAGGAAGTCTTCCACCTCCACACATACCACCAGACATTCCCCTAGTCCTGAGCCAGACTCAGATTATCCTGACTTTTCCTCCACTTCTGCTCCTACCACCTCAGCCGGACCCTCCTCCTCAGCTCCACCACCCATGGAGGTCCGGATCGCTCCTGAGCAGCTCCTGGAGTTGCGGCAGGAGATTGTCCGAGACCTGCGAGATGATCTGCTTCGGAAGCTCCGAGGTTCAGTGCCTGCTCCCACTCCTGCACCCACATCTTCTGAGTTGGTCCCTTCCTTGACAGCCGTGACTGACATGACGGCCCATGTACGGGAAGAGATCTACAATGTCCGGAGTTTGGTCCAGGCTCAGTTCTCCAGTATGAGTGAGGTCACGGGCATCACTCGGAAGATGCGCGATGACATCCGGAAGGACATGAGCACCACTACTCAGGGGGCCGAGCGCTTGGCGAATGTGCTCATCGACAAGCTGGACACACTTCAGAAGTCGGTGACCGAGCTCGACACGATGCATAGCAGGGCCACCTCGGCCATCATCCGACAGCTAGAGCACGTCACCAATGCAGTCCAAGCACTTGCTGACCGCATGCCTCGGGGAGCCACATCCTCTTCGAGGAAGCCCTAGATATCGTTTTTTATTTTGACATGTACTGTTTTGCTTTACTTATTGTATTCTCAAATGTATTCACATACACATCAATACAATGAGTAGACATCTTATCTTCATTTCTGTGCAATTTGATCTATGATTGATTATGTGTTCTGCTTACCTCCTTTTTTTTGATACGATGACAAAAAGGGGGAGAAATATTGAATAGATATGTAAATGGAATCAACATAAAAGAAATCAAAATGAGAATCAAAAATTAAAACATAATTTGTTCTTAGTGGATTTGGTACCTCGAGGCTCATTATCTCTCTTTTGGGGCTCCTAATGGAGTAATCTCCAGAATCTATTCAAGGGATATTCGGAGATTAGCTGAATCCAACTCAAGAACAAATTGACAGATTTTCCCTCTAAATACCAAAATTTAAAATTCAAAAACTTCAATATACTAAAAGAAAATTCAGAGAATCAAAACATAGTAGAATGCATATGTTGAGGGGGAGAATCTGAATTTTTAAGAAAGCCAAATCATTAAATATATATAAGCCAAACAATTGATTGCATGATATGAAGGCTTATATAATTCCAAATGAAAGGGGGAGCTTTAACTCCAAAATTTATTGTTTCACACCTTTCAAGCTTGGATATATTAAATTACCAGACATATGAATTCATTTATGGATTTTATTTCCTTGTTTATTGAGCAATTCACTTTACATATACTCAAAGTTTTGTCATCATCAAAAAGGGGGAGATTGTGGAGTGATTGATTAAAACCCTATTTGATTTTGATGAGCTCAAAGCATTAGAGTATATATGTTGTTTACTAATGAATTCAATTGAGTGTTTCAGTGAAAATCTTGTCTAAGTGTCTCAAGACTTGGTTCATAATATTTTGGATAAGTTAAGAAGTCAGTTTGAACCAAAGTCTGAGACTCGAGTCGACTCTAGAGTATTACGAGTCGACTCCAAGCGTATCAGGATCACTGGCACGGGCTCGAGTCGACTCCTGACCATTACGAGTCGACTCCAACTGAGAACAGACAAACAAACAGAAAGCATCAACTCAAAATCTGTCAGTGAGTCGACTCCTGAAGTGCGCGAGTCGACTCCGATGTTTACCGAGTCGACTCCGAAGAAGTATGAGTCGACTCCAAGGAGTTACAGGCAGAAAAGTCAGAGAGCGGTTTTCGACCCTGAGATTCGAGTCGACTCCTGTGGAACGCGAGTCGACTCCAATGGTTGGCAGGTCGACTCCAAAGATAGTGAGAGTCGACTCTCAGCAGTTCACAAGGCAAAAGTCAGAGAGCGTTTTTCGGACTCTGAGATTCGAGTCGACTCCCGCATTGCACGAGTCGACTCCGAGACACCGCGACCCCAAAGAAGACAGAAGACCAATTTGCTGTCTCTGAGATTCGAGTCGACTCCCAGACAGCTCGAGTCGACTCCAAGGCAGCGCTTCACTAAAAACACAGAAGACTAAGTTTCGGAAACTGAGAGCCGAGTCGACTCCGGAACAGTTCGAGTCGACTCCAAGACTGGACGAGCCAAAAGACAGTAGATCGAGAGTTCGGGCTCTGAGCGCCAAGTCGACTCCCAGGATTGTCGAGTCGACTCGAGTGGACTAAGTTCAAAAATAGATCCACGGACTCCATGGGATGAGCCGACTCCGAAAATGCCAAGTCAGCTCCAGAAGTTGGCGAGTCGACTCCGGGTCAAGTCGAGTCGACTCCCAGTCGAAGAGGCGACTTTAATTCAAATCCGGAACAGTTGCCGAGTCGACTCCAGAAAAGCATGAGTCGACTCCCGCTACAGCCGAGTCGACTCCTGATCGCGCGAGTCGACTCCAACCCACCAACGGACATATTGTCAGGCTGTGCAGAGTGTGCAGAACGGGCAGAAAAAGGTCTCTAACGGCTAGTTTCCGTAGGGGATGGCTTAAATAGCCACAGAAGACTGTAGCAAGGAAGAGAACAACCATTCCACTCAAAGTAATCAAGCTTTCAATCTCTGCAACCTGGTTTTCAACGGAAAAGAGGGAAGAGCAACATTAACTGCATCCACCTACTTCTTCCCAACATTGAAAGAGATCTCCTCCTGCATTCAAGTCGACCAGACATTCAAGAGGAGACCCGAAGTTCAAGAAGCCCTACTCTACTCCAACTCAAACGTGTTTGAGGGCTTCTAACTTCTCTTTTGTTTATATTGTTATTTATCTGCTTTTGAGAAGCTCTGTTTTTCTGTTACTCCTTTTTACTTCCATCTTGTCTTTGCTTGGTTCAATCGGGGGATTGAATCAAGGGTATTGAGGTTGGTTGGTGAGCCGAGTGTAAAACCAACGTGTAAGGATTCGATTGTGATCCCGAAAAAACAATCGGGTTGGTTCTAGTCGGTGAGCCTGGGAAAACCGACCGAGTTCGTTGTGAGCTCGTAAAACAACAAGTTTGGTTGTGAGCTTGGAAAACAACCGGCTGTAATCCAAGGGGTTATAGTGAATTCCCAAGTGAGACTTGGGGAGTGGACGTAGGAGCAAGGGTTAGCTCCGAACCACTATAAAACATTGTGTTTGTGATTGTTTGTCTCTCTCTATTTCTCGAATTTCATTCACCGCACATAGAAACTAATTAATCATCTCGCAAAAGCATTAATTAGTTATCCACAAAAGTTTTAATAGCCAAATTATTTTAAAACCCAATTCACCCCCCCTCTTGGGTTGTCTATCTGGGCAACAAAAGCCCTTGCAGCCTACTTCCTTTTCCCTGTGTTGGAAGGAGGAAGAGAGGAGGAGGAGGCCGCCAATGGCTTCTTCTTTTCTTCCCTTTGCTTGCGGCTGAACCAAGGAGGAGGAGAGGGAGGCCACGGCTTGGAAGGGAGAGGATTCAATGCTACTAGGGCGCCGGCCCTTGTTCCTCTTTTAAACCCATCTAGGGCTCCTACAATTTAGGCGCCCTAGACTAGTTTCCTAAGAGGGGGCGCCGCCCCCTCTCTTCATGCCGCACCAAGAAAGCAAAAAGGGGAGGGGCTTGCGCCCCTCCCTCTTGGTAAACCCTAATCCACATTAAGTAGGGTTTGGAATGCCCTAATGTGGTCAAGCACTAATCCAATTAGGCTTAGCCCAAGGGTGAACCAATTTGGATCCAATCTAGGTAAGTCCTAATCTAATTAGAACTTAAATCAATTTTGACTCAATTGAACTCTTCAATCCTAATCCAATTAGGAGTCTTATTGATTCATTAGATTAATAATTAATTGTGACTTAAGAAACCTTAATCCGAATTAGGACATTTTTAATTTTAGTCCTAATCCAGTTAGGACTCTAATTGAATCCGAAGTCCTAATCCAATTAGAATTTCTAGGAATCCTATTCTAAGTAGGAATCCAAAGATGAATTTAAAATCCTAATCTAATTAGGATTGTAGGAATCCTACTCCAAGTAGGAATCCCAGTCCTACTCCAAATAGGATTCCCAGTCCTAATCCAATTAGGTCTCTAGGAATCCTATTCTAAATAGGATTTGTGTTTTAAGTCCAATTAATCAATTTCCATTCTTTCTTCAACTTCTTATCAATCGAATTGATTACTCGTGATTCATAATCATTTTTCAACCATCGGATCGGTCAATACTTCTAGTGTGTGTGACCCCATAGGTTCTATTCTGACTGGTAGTGAGAAATATTGCGATCTCTATCACAATATCATTGAAAACTTCTTTCAATGGGTTGGAACGATTCTAACTCAACTCATTAGGATTTATCGATCATCGAGACAATCCCTATGAGTCCCACCATCCACCAGTGACACCTAGCAGCATGTAGTGGCTACCCAGCAGAATAGAATGGTGAACCTCTAGGTGCAGTTATTATGTGATACAGTCCTTCTATCGTGGATCCCTACAGGACGGAGGTCATGGACAACTCGTCAAACCCCATCGTCAGTCATATGTCAAGATTTATTCGACTTAAGTTCGAGAGCGAAGAACTCTTTCTCTACTGTGCAATCTGCCCTGGCCGAGGTCTTACGAACTCAGTCTTATAAATCACATAGGATCTCTCCTTATCTATCAAGGTCGATAGATTCCTTATAGGTGCATACCTTACTCCTACAGTGAACCTACTGCAGCCAATCTACACTGCATGGACCCATATGGCTAGAGACCATGTATGTGTGCAGTCAAACTACAATAACCTCACTGTAAGTGGCCGAAGCATCGCAGGTCAAAGGACCAGTCACACTACTGCAACATCAAGCAAGTCACTGACAAGTGGATAGATATCCAAGTGACTTCTTGTATTGGTCACGCTCAGTACCCTTGTTCTTAACAAGCACCTGCACTATTACTTCAGTATCGCCACACTGTGGACTCGAGTCTCGTCCATCCATAAGGAAAGTAATGTGTGCACTGATCTCATCGGATCGATCACCACCCTCGTGATGATCCATCGATCAGGAGCATTCAGAAATTAATCACCAATGATGCATGGCTCAAATTCTTAACTCTTAAGAATATGCATCATCATCTTATTAATTCTTGGACGATTCATAGACACATAAACAATATGAATGAAAAAGATGCCTTTTATTTATCCAATAATAAAGTCAAATACAAATTATGTCCCAGAATTAATAATGTGTTAGCCAAAAATTGGCTTCTAGGGCATACATCTAACAGCCTTGTTGTGATTCCCACAAGGGCAGCATTATTCAAATATGACTATATAAAAATTAAGGGTTTGACTTAACTAGACACAATAGTTTTCTTGTGATTCCTACAAGACTATATGTGTGCTAGAGGACAGAATAAAGTTGAAAATTGCATGGGATGCAATTGGAAAGAGTTTCCTACCTTTGAACTTATAAGGGCTTGTTGTGATTCCCACAAAGTCTTTTATAAGGAATTTGGATCTCAACCCCACTAAAAAAATTAGTATTTTCTCGTTCATCATACTTGAGGGTTATGATATTCGATAAAAATAGTGGGAGTAACAATTAGATAAAAGTCCTTGTCTGATTGAATACATGTCATCATGATTGGTCTACTTATAATAGTGTTCTTTGTAATTATAGATTAATTCTGCAAAAATGGCATCTTCACTCTCACTTAAAGCTATCTTAGATACAAACAAATTGACTGGTCCCAACTATGTGGACTGGTTGAGGAATTTAAAGATTGTTCTCACACAAGAAAAACTTTCCTACATTCTTGAAACTCCTGACCTAGGGTCAGCAGGGGAAGATACAACTGAGGAGGGATTGGCCACATATCGTATGTGGAAAAATGACAGTTTGACTGTCAAATGTATCATGCTTGCTTCTATGAATAATGAATTGCAGAGGCAGCATGATCGCATGGATACTCACTCCATACTCCTTAACTTGAAGGAGTTATATGGTGAGCAGAGTAGAACTGCTAGATATGAGATATCTAAGCAGTTGTTCCGTGCTAGAATGATCGAGGGATTGTCTGTGCAAGACCACTGTTTAAAGGTTATAGACTTGATCACTCGATTGAGTCAACTTGGCTTTGCTATGGACAGTGAGCTCAGTCAGAATTTGATCCTGCAATCACTACTCTACTCATTCTCGCAGTTTGTTGTGAATTTCACATGAACAAACTGAATTCCTCCCTGCCTGAGCTTCTAAATACGCTGAAAACAGTAGAGTCTCACATCAAGAAGGACAAGGGTCCGATCCTTCTTGTTGGTGAGAGCTCAAAGAAGAAATCGGGCAACAAGGGTTCAAAGAAAAAATTAAACCCTACGAGTCGCATCAAAAAGAAGAAGGAAAAAAAAATCTCTGGATCTGGTACCTGTTTCCACTGCGGCAAGACGGGGCATTGGAAAAGGAACTGCAAGAGCTTTCTTGCAAGTGTGAAGCCTGATGCAAGTGTTGCATCAAAAGGTATGTTTTTATTACATGCCAATATGACATTAAGTTCTTCTGATTCTAATTCATGGGTATTGGATATCGGTTGTGGTTCTCACATATGCAAATCTTTGCATGGACTGCAGAAAATTAGAAGTCTGAAGAAAGATGACTTCGAGCTATATGGCGCTGGAGGAGAATCCATCCAGGCTGAAGCTGTTGGCACCTACATACTAGAGCTACCCTTCGGGAAATTCTTGAAGCTAGAAGACTGTTATTTTATGCCAAAAATCATTAGAAATGTAATTTCAATTCCTTTGTTGCTTAAGAAAGAATTCAAAATAAATGGAAAGAGCAATGGTTGCTCCATTTCTTTATCTAATGAGTATTATTGTCATGGCACTATGAAAAATGGTCTTTTAGTATTATGTCTTAATAATGTTATGTTTCATATTGGCAAAGATAATAAAAGAAAAAGAGAGAATATTAATAATACCCTCCTCTGGCATTACCGATTAGGTCATATTAGTGAGACAAGGTTACACAAGTTGTATAAAGATAAATTCTTTGACCCTTATGATTTTGAATCATTAGGAACTTGTGAATCTTGTCTTATGGGTAAAATGACCAAGTCTCCATTCTCGGGACATGGAGAAAGGGCAAGTGAGTTGTTAGAACTCATACACACTGATGTGTGCGGTCCTATGTCAACTCCAGCTAGAGGTGGATACTCTTACTTCATCACATTTACTGATGACTTATCAAGGTTCGGTTTTGTGTATCTAATGAAACATAAATCCGAAGCCTTTGATAAATTTAAAGAGTATCAAAGTATGGTCGAAAAACAAACTGGGAAGTATATTAAAATCCTTCGATCTGATCGAGGAGGAGAATACCTTTTTAGTGAATTTTTAGACTATCTTAAATTAAAGGGTATACTCTCTGAATGGACACCTCCACATACGCCACAATTAAATGGTGTAGCTAAAAGGAGGAATCGTACCTTATTAGATATGGTACGGTCCATGATGTGCTTCACAAATCTTCTAATTTTCTTCTGGGGACATGCCCTAGAAACTGCTGCATTAGTATGAAATAGAGTACCATCTAAGTCTGTATCTAGCACTCCATATGAGATATGGAAAGGAAAGAAACCTAATCTTAAGTATCTTAAGATATGGGGTTGTCATGCTTATGTCAAAAGAAATTTTGGACATAAGCTAAGTGCTAGATCGGACAAATGTATATCTGTAGGTTATCCTAAAGACAGTTTAGGATATATCTTCTATGATCCTACCAAACAAAAGGTATTTGTTGCTAGGCATGCCACTTTCTTGGAAAAAGAGTTTTTCTTAGAAAAGGGCAAGGATAAAAGAATTGAACTTGATGAAGTTCAAGACCTACAAGGTGAGACACATAATAATCCTCAACCAGATGTACCCATGGAAGAGATACAGCCACTACACACTACTCCTCTCCGAAGGTCAGAAAGAGTGCGAAATGCACCTGAGAGGTATGGATTTATCATTGAGAATGATGAAGCCCACATCATTGATAACGATGACCCTCTGACCTATTCGGAAGCTATCAAGAGTAGGGACTCTAACAGATGGCTGGACGCCATGAAATCCGAGATAGATTCTATGTATACAAACCAAGTGTGGACTTTGGTTGATGCACCTGAGGGAGTGATTCCAATAGGGTGCAAATGGGTATACAAGAAGAAGATAGGAGCTGATGGCCAAGTGGAAACCTACAAGGCCAGGCTAGTGGCAAAAGGTTTCAGGCAAAAACAAGGTATTGATTATGATGAAACTTTTTCGCCAGTAGCTATGCTCAAATCTATTCGGATTATGCTTGCTATAGCTGCATACTATGATTATGAGATCTGGCAGATGGATGTCAAAACCGCCTTCCTTAATAGTCACCTTGAGGAAGAGGTTTATATGACACAGCCAGAGGGATTTGTCTCAAGAGGGAGAGCAAATCAAGTATGTAGGCTTAAGAAATCCATTTATGGATTAAAGCAGGCATCTAGGAGTTGGAACATCCATTTTGACATGATAGTCAAAGAGTTTGGCTTCATTAAAAATATAGATGAACCTTGTGTGTACAAGAAGACTAGTGGGAGTGCTATTGTCTTCTTGATATTATATGTGGACGATATATTGGTCATTGGAAATGATGTTCCAATGATGCAATCGGTCAAGACTTGGTTATCAAAGAAATTTTCCATGAAAGACTTGGGTGAAGCATCCTATATACTTGGTATAAGGATCTATAGAGATAGATCTAAAAGAATGCTAGGTTTGTCCCAGTCTAGGTACATTGATAATGTGCTGAAGAGGTTCAGCATGGATGGAAGTAAGAAAGGTTTCTTACCCATAGGACATGGCATACAACTCTCTAGGAAGATGTCTCCTAAGACATCTGAAGAGAGGAATAGAATGAGTTCTATTCCCTATGCTTCGGCAGTAGGGTCGATCATGTATGCTATGTTATGTACCAGGCCTGATGTAGTTTATGCCTTGGGTATGGTAAGTAGATTTCAGGCAGATCCCGAGGAGAATCATTGGAAAATTGTGAAAAGCATTCTCAAATACTTAAGAAGGACTAGAGATGTTTTTCTGATTTATGGAGCATCAGAATTAAAACTAGAAGGCTATTCAGATTCTAGCTTTCAATCTGATCCAGATGATAGCAAGTCAATCTCTGGATATATCTTCACTTTGAATGGTGGAGCTGTGAGTTGGAAAAGTTCCAAACAGCAAACTGTAGCTGACTCAACTACTGAAGCAGAATACATAGCTGTTAGTGAAGCTGCTAAGAAAGCAGTCTAGATGAAGAAGTTCATCACAGAGCTGGGTGTAGTTCCTGAGATTGCCGGACCAGTCCCAGTTTATTGTGATAACACTGGAGCTGTTGCACAGGCTAAGGAACCAAGGTCTCATCATAGATCCAAGCACATTTTGAGACGCTTTCACCTTGTTCGAGAGATAATCGAAAGACAAAACGTCAAGAATAAACAAGTAGACACAAAGAACAATATAGCAGACCCATTTACTAAAGCTCTACCACAGCAGCAATTCAATCATCACCTCGATTGTATAGGGTTAAAATATAAGGGCGATTGGCTTTAGTGCAAGTGGGAGATTGAAAGAGTAGATGCCCTATAAGCCAATCATTTGATGGGTTTCTCTTTGTAATCTTCCAAATCATGTACTTTGACACTCGATATATATCAATAAAGGCATTGTGTTTCATCATTTGTTGCTTATCTGTTTTATTATTGGATGATGAACCCCATAAATTAGGACATTGGTTTTAGGGTTATGATGAGATCATACCAGTGAGACCTAAAATTCTAAAATCCTAATTTAGAATATTCCCAGTCAAATTGGTATATTGAGTCGGAGATCAATATTACCGGAAAGACTGGCACATCTTATGTATGCTCGATGTAGAGGGTGATTGATCTCACAATCACTTCTGTGAGACACTAATACAAAAATGTGGGTGCTCATTAAAGGAATGAGTTCATTGAAATGACCAGCCATGAGAACATCTTATGGATTCTAACTTAATTATCAAAAGATGGTTCTCATAGTGGGAGTTGTACAAGTGATCCTTAGACCTGAGATCACCATGGTACCTTGTGCACTTGAAGCTATATTTTGGTTTACCCTCATTCACGACATTGTGTTGTGTACGGGGTATTCTGGATATGGTGGATTTTGTATGAAGGTTGTGAGTAGGTCAACAAGGAATCAGTCACTTCTAGTAAGAGAAGGTAACATCCTACTTACTCTAATCTTATGATGATTCAAGAAGCCTTTGATCAAAGCAAAATGAATATTAGAAAGAGTTTCTAATATTTCATTATTTGAATTATCATATAAAAGATTGAGAGAGACATGAATAAGTGATTGAGTTTGATATTGATCCATACTCATGCACTTATTCAGGATGTAGTATGACTGAGGGATTGAATTGCACGGTAACTTGCCACTGAAAGGTATGTTTGGATTTGTCCAATACATTCCTCATCTTTCGGGTAGACATGATACGTTGGTAGACGTCAATCATGTCTTGTGGGTTGATCGGATCAAAGAGTTTGATTAGATCAAAGTATCAGAAAGGTTCTGATTGCTAAATCAGGTTTAGTACTAAATTAAACCTAAATTAGATTAGAGGTATTATAATCAGGCTAGGTCAACTTGCATCTGCACCTACTGCTGGCTAAGATAAGGAACCCAATGGGTCACACACAAGGGAATTGATCAACGGTCTAATTGGATTAGATCATGTTTGCAAGATGAACATGCTAGCACGTGTTGCAAACCCTAGCTCCTGATTCAAATTAAATTCGAATCTGATTCTTAGATTAAGTTGATCTAATATGATTAGATCATGACCAAATATGGGTTAGCCAAGAGTTGGAACCCATTTGGCTTTAATTAGACCTGATTTGATTAGGTTTAATGTTTTCTTTAAGTTGGTTAAACCCAATTGGATTGGGTTTGATAGGACCTTCACTTCTGGACTATTGGATCGCTTCCTGGATGAAGGATCTGGTCCACTGGTTGGCGCCTTCATCTGGACCATTGGATGGATTCCTGGATGAAGGATCTGGACCATTGGTCAGCGCCTGAATCTGGACCACTGGATGGCTCTCTGGATGAAAGATCTGGACCGTTGCTCAGCGCCTGAATCTGGACCATCAGTGATGGCATCTTGCTTCTGGACCATTGGATGGCACCCTGGATGACGATGCCTTGATCTGGACCATTAGATGGCGCCTAGATCTGGACCATTGGCTTTGGTTCACTGCATTTGAGCCCTTGGATCATCAGGATTTAAGAGGGAGACATGAGAAAGAAGTTGATACACCCATCTCCTTAGCACCCCATCATGATGGGATGCCTCTCTTGGCACATGCCTCATCATGATGAGGTGTGTGGATGGGATGCATCCTATCCCTTTATGATGTATCCCTCCATCTCTGTGGAGTGATTGATTAAAACCCTATTTGATTTTGATGAGCTCAAAGCATTTGAGTATATCTTTTGTTTACTAATGAATTCAATTGAGTGTTTCAGTGAAAATCTTGTCTAAGTGTCTCTAGATTTGGTTCAAGATAGTTTGGATAAGTTAAGAAATCAATTTGAACCAAAGTCTGAGACTCGAGTCGACTCCAGAATATTACGAGTCGACTCCAAGCGTATCAAAATCACTGGCACGGGCTCGAGTCGACTCCGGATCATTACGAGTCGACTCCGACTGAGAACAGACAGACGAACAGAAAGCATCAACTCAAAACCTGTCAGCGAGTCGACTCCTGAAGTGCGCGAGTCGACTCCGATGCTTACCGAGTCGACTCCGGAGTAATATGAGTTGACTCCAAGGAGTTACAGACAGAAAAGTCAGAGAGCGATTTTCGACCCTGAGATTCGAGTCGACTCCTGTGGAACGCGAGTCGACTCCGATGGTTGGCAGGTCGACTCCAAAGAAAGCGAGAGTCGACTCTCAGTGGTTCACAAGGCAAAAGTCAGAGAGCAGTTTTCGGACTCTGAGATTCGAGTCGACTCCCGCAATGCACGAGTCGACTCCGAGACAGTGCGATCCCAAAAAGACAGAAGACCAAATTATTGTCTCTGAGAGCCGAGTCGACTCCCAGACAGCTCGAGTCGACTCCAAGGCAGAAGGGTATGTTTCGGAAACTGAGAGCCGAGTCGACTCCGGAACAGTCCGAGTCGACTCCAAGACTGGACGAGGCGAATGACAGAAGATCGGGAGTTCGGGCTCTGAGCGCCGAGTCGACTCCCAGGACTGTCGAGTCGACTCGAGTTGGCCAAGTTGAAAATTAGCTCCATGGACTTCATGGGATGAGCCGACTCCGAGAATGCCAAGTCAGCTCCAGAAGTTGGCGAGTCGACTCCAAGTTAAGTCGAGTCGACTCCCAGTCGAGGAGTTCACTTTAATTCAAATCCGGAACAGTTACCGAGCCAACTCGAGAAAAGCATGAGTCGACTCCCGCTACAGCCGAGTCGACTCCAGATCGCGCGAGTCGACTCCGACCCCCAACGGACATATTGTCAGGTTGTGCAGAGTGTGCAGAACGGGTAGAAAAAGGTGTCTAACGGCTAGTTTCCGTGGGGGATGGGTTAAATAGCCACAGAGGACTGTAGCAAGGCAGAGAACTACCATTCCATTCAAAAAGATCAAGTATTCATTCTCTGCAAGTGGTTTTTCAACGAAAAGAGGGAAGAGCGCCATTAACTCCTTCCAACCACATCTTCCCAACATTGAAAGAGATCTCCTCCTGCCTTCAAGTCGTCCAGAATTTCAAGAGGAGACCCGAAGTTCAAGAAGCCCTTTCTCTTCTCCAACTTAAACGCGTTTGAGGGCTCTTAACTTTGCTTTTATTAATATTGCTGTATATTTGCTTTTGAGAAGCTCTGTTTTTCTGTTTGTCCTCATTATTAGCATATTGTCTTAGCTTGGTTCAATCGGAGGATTGAATCAAGGGTGTAGAGGTTGGTTGGTGAGCCTAGGTTAAAACCAACGTGTAAGGGTTCGATTGTGATCCCGAAAAAACAATCGGAGTGGTTCTAGTCGGTGAGCCAGGAAAAACCGACCGAGTTCGTTGTGAGCTCGTAAAACAACAAGTTTGGTTGTGAGCTTCTAAAACAACCGACTGTAATCCAGGAGGTTATAGTAAATTCCCAAGTGAGACTTGGGGAGTGGATGTAGGAGCAAGGGTTAGCTCCGAACCACTATAAAAACCTTGTGTTTGTGATTGTTTGTCCCTTTCTCTTACTCTCATCTCACTCACAGCACATAGCAACTAACTAATCATCTTGCTAAAGTCTTAATTAGTCTTCCACAAATATTTTAGTTGCAAATTATTTTAAAAACCCAATTCACCCCCCCTCTTGGGTTGTCTATCTGGGCAACAAGTGGTATCAGAGCCTAAACTCTTCTACCCTAAGAGTCAAAGATCAAAATGACAACCCCATTTGGATCTTCCCACATCGAGGGTCAGTCCACCCAAAGACCCCCATTCTTTAATGGATCCGACTACTCATATTGGAAGGCTAGGATGAGGATATTTATCCAAGCCCAAGATTATGAGATGTGGACCATCATATTGAATGGACCATACATCCCATCCATCCATGTAGAGGGTGTCACAGTACCCAAACTCGAAAAGGATTGGGATGACCATGACTTTAGGAAGGCACAACTCAATGCCAAAGCAATGAATGTGCTCTATTGTGCACTAGATAGGAATGAATTCAATAGAGTCTCTACTTGCAATTCTGCAAAAGAGATTTGGGATAGACTTGAAGTGACCCATGAGGGCACAAATCAAGTCAAAGAATCCAAAATAAATATATTGGTTCATAAGTATGAACTATTTAAGATGGATTCTAATGAAACAATCACATGCATGTTCACTAGATTTACTGACATTGTTAATGGCCTAAAAAGCCTTGGCAAAAACTATACTAACAGTGATCTTGTCAGGAAGATTCTTCGCTGCTTACCAAGGTCATGGGAAGCCAAAGTGACGGCAATCCAAGAAGCAAAGGATTTGAACAAGCTTCCTCTTGAGGAGCTTCTTGGATCTCTAATGACGCACGAGCTAACCATGAAGCAACACAACGAAGAAGAGTCCTCCCATAAGAAAAAGGTAATAGCTCTTAAATCTACTTCAACTAATAAAGACTTGTCTTGCAGTAGCAGCAGTGAAGAAGAGGATCATGAGGGAGATGATGATGAGGCTCTTCTCGTGCGCAAATTCAGAAAATTCATCAACCAAAAGAAGACTTTTCATCAAAGGAGAGGCCCCTCAAATTCCTATCGCAAGGATAAAGGTAAGGAAAGGGAAAATGAGGGGATTGGGTGTTATGAGTGCAAGAAGCCGGGGCACATCAGAGCTGAGTGTCCCCTACTGAAGAAGGGGAGCAAGTACAAGAAGAAGAAAGCTCTTGTCACCACCCTATCGGACTCCGATGCATCATCGTCATCATCGGATGAGGAACTAGAAGAAAAGGCCAATTTCTGCTTCATGGCCAATGACAATGAGGTAACATCCGCACCACATTTAGATTTTACTTTCGATGAACTATATGATGCTTTCAATGAATTAATGGATGAATACAAAACAATAAACGTTAAAACAAAGAACTAAAAGTAACTAACCAAACTCATCTCCGTAAGTATGATTCATTAGTTAAGGATAAAGATGTTCTTATCAAAGAGAATGTAGAACTTAAAACAAGCAACCAAATCTTGGTACAAAAAAATAATACCTTAACTAAAGAAAATGAAAGGCTGAACAAAGAAACATTAGAACCCAAAAACAATAAACATATAAATGAGAGTATCACAAAAGAACTAAATGATCTAAAAGCAGAAAAACAAACACTAACTAAAGAACTTGAAAAATACAAACCCTTGGTTGAAAAATTTACATATAGTTCAGAAAAATTGAATATGATACTTAATAGTCAACGAGCGGTATTCAATAGAGCAGGTTTAGGATATAAACCAAAAAATAAGCAAAAACTTCTTAGTAACTTCTTTGTTAAAGCAGGAGAAAGCAAAACTAAGAAAATAACCTGTTTTTGTTGTGGAACTTTAGGACATAAAGCAAATGTGTTCAATTATAGAAAAGGAAAAACAAAAAGAAAAATTAAAAGGGTATGGGTTCCAAAAGGAACCAACATGACTAACCATGAAGGACCCAAGAAAACTTGGGTACCTAAGATTTTGCTTGTGTAGGAGTGTCTTGCAGCCAAGGTCAACAAAAATTGCTGGTACTTGGATAGTGGCTGCTCAAGACACATGACGGGTGACAAGGATCAATTCTTCACTCTTGAAGCTAAGAAGGGAGGTGCTGTGACTTTTGGAGACAATAACCAAGGTCACATCATTGGTATAGGTAAAGTTCAAATTACCCCTTCTACTTTTATTGATAATGTTCGATATGTTGATGGTCTTAAGCATAATTTATTAAGCATTAGTCAATTATGTGATAGAGGTTATAATGTTATGTTTAAACCATCACTATGCATCATAACAAACCCAAATGACAATAGCTTAGTTTTTAAAGGAATAAGACATGGAAATGTGTATGTTGTAGACCTTGAGGAGCTTGCCAAACACAACCCGTGTTTAGTTGTTAATGAAACTAAGGATAATGATGCTAGTTGGTTATGGCACCGTAAGTTAGGTCATGCAAGCATGGACACAATATCTAAACTAGTTAAAAGAGATTCTGTGATAGGTTTGCCAAAATTAAAGTTTGAAAAGAATAAAATATATGAAGCATGTCAATTTGGCAAACAATCAAGGAACTCCTTTAAATCTATAAATTGTGTCTCTACCTCTAGACCTCTAGAACTACTACACATGGACCTATTCGGACCAACTAGAACAACAAGCCTAGGTGGAAATAAATATGGTCTAGTTATTGTAGATGATTATTCTAGATACACTTGGGTCATGTTCTTAACTCATAAGGATCAAGCTTTTTCAGTTTTCAAGAAATTTCATAAAAAAGTAACCAATGCTAGAGATACTTCAGTAGTAGCTATTAGAAGTGACCATGGTACCGAATTTGAAAATCATTTATTTGATGAGTTTTGTAGTAAAAAGGGGGTAACACACAATTTTTCTGCACCTAAGACACCACAACAAAATGGAGTTGTGGAGAGGAAAAATAGAACTCTAGAGAAAATGGCTAGAACTATGTTATGTGAAAGTAACCTCCCTAAGTACTTTTGGGGAGAAGCCATTAATACTTCTTGTCATATATTAAATAGAGTTTTATTGAGACCTATTATAAAGAAAACACCTTATGAACTTTGGAAAAACAGAAAACCAAAGGTAAACTATTTTCATATCTTTGGATGTAGGTGTTTTGTTCATAATAATGGGAAAGATAATCTAGAAAAATTTGATTCTAAATCTGATGAGGGCATATTCTTAGGGTACTCTACAACTAGTAAAGCATATAGAGTCTTTAATAAAAAAACCCTAGTTATAGAAGAATCCATACATGTTGTCTTCGATGATTCTAGTGATATCTCTTCTAGTAAGAGAGTTAATTTTGATGATGATACGGAAATTCTTGAAGAAAAGATTGACGAGATGACATTACAAGATAACAGTCAAAAATTAATTGAAGATGCATCATCAAGCCAAGAGATTATAGTAGATCATGGGCTAACCAAAGCTTGGAGGTATGCTCACGGGCATCCTAAGGAATTAATTCTAGATGATCCGTCTCAACCTATTAGGACTAGAGCATCCCTTAGGAACTTAAACAATCATCTAGCTTTCGTTTCACATTTTGAGCCTAAACGTATAGAAGAAGCTGAAAAAGATGTAAATTGGATAAATACAATGCAAGAAGAATTAAACCAATTTACTAGAAACAAAGTATGGAATCTAGTTGAAAGACTTTCTGAATATCCAATTATAGGTACCAAATGGATTTATAAAAATAAACTTGATAAAAATGGAATTGTCATAAGGAATAAGGCTAGACTAGTAGCAAAGGGCTATAATCAAGAAGAAGGTATAGATTTTGATGAAACCTTTGCTCTTGTAGCTAGACTTGAGGCTATTAGATTATTATTAGCAATATGCATGCTCTAAGGACTTCAAACTATTTCAAATGGATGTAAAAAGTGCATTTTTAAATGGGTATATTAATGAGGAGGTATATGTAGAACAACCTCCTGATTTTGAAAATCATCAATACCCTAATCATGTATATAAATTGAACAAAATACTTTATGATTTGAAACAAGCACCTAGAGCATGGCATGAGAGGCTTAGCAAATTTCTATTAGAACATGAGTTCTCTAGGGGTAATGTAGATACAACACTATTTCTGAAAAAGCAAAACAAAGATATGTTATTAGTGCAGATTTACGTTGATGATATTATTTTCGGTGCTACTAACAATCGCCTCTGCGAAGAATTTGCTGATTTGATGCAGAGTGAATTTGAGATGAGCATGATGGGAGAGCTGAACTACTTCCTCGGGCTTCAAATCAAACAGTCTGAAGGAGGCATCTTCATCAATCAAGCCAAATATATCAAGGAGATACTTAAAAAGTTTGATATGGAGGGGAACAAGTCAATCAGCACCTCCATGAGCTCTTCATGCAAATTAGACCAAGATGAATCAGGTAAATCTGTAGATCAGAAACTATATAGAGGTATGATAGGATCTTTATTGTATCTTACTGCAAGTAGACCTGATATCATGTTTAGTGTTTGCATGTGTGCTAGATATCAGTCTAATCCTAAGGAATCACATCTAATTGCAGTTAAGAGAATCTTTAAATACCTAATAGGAACTAAGAATATAGGTTTATGGTATTCTAAAGAATCTAGCCTGATCTTAATAGGATATACAGATTCAGACTTTGCTGGATGTAAACTTGATAGAAAAAGCACCAGCGGGTCATGTCAATTCCTAGGAGAAAACTTAATATCATGATTTAGCAAGAAACAAAACTCGGTTGCATTATCTACTGCTGAAGCTGAATATGTTGCAGCCAGGAGTTGTTGTGCTCAAATCTTGTGGATCAAACAACAATTAGAAGATTATGGCATTAAACAAGATAAAATACCCATTAATTGTGATAATACAAGTGCCATTAATCTAACTAAAAATCCAATTCAGCATTCAAGAACTAAACATATTGAGATAAGACATCACTTCATAAGAGATCATGTACTGAATGGTGATGTGACACTACAATTTGTTTGCACTGATGATCAATTAGCTGACATTTTTACAAAACCCCTAAGTGAAGAGAGATTTAGTGTGCTTAGGAGGGGATTAGGAGTGATTGATCCATCCTAGTGGTATTTTTCACTAGTTCATTGATTTTGATGATTAGATCATGGTTAATTTAGAGTTTCTTTACAATGATCATCAAATCAGATCATAACTTAGTGATTTTTTCTCATTCGGCATGAACATAGCATGATTTTTAGGTGCGTGCCAGAGTTCGAGACGACTCGAGCAAGTTTCAGAGTCGGCTCGTTAGGGGGAGTCGACTCGCACATTTACGGGAGTCGACTCGAGAACGATGGCAGCAGAGGGGGAGTCGACTCGCATACAGTCGGGAGTCGACTCGAGGTAAACAGGCGCATAAGGAGAGTCGACTCGCGCATATTTTGGAGTCGACTCGAGGTCGAGTCGACTCGCGACTCAGTGGAGTCGACTCGCAGTCGGGATCCGACTTTTTAACCCTAACTCCATCATTTAGAAAACACATCTTTTCACCGCCGCCACTATTCAAAACCCTAGAGTCGACTCCTAGAACGTCTCCGGCCGCCTCTAGGTCCTTTTCCCGTCGATTTTTCATCGTCCATTTGGTTTTCATCCCGTTCTAGGTCAACCATGCCTTGCAAAACCACTGTCCCAAGCCGGAAGAGGCCCCATTCCGCGACCGGTGCCGAGCGGCGTTCCAAGGCCCGGAACGACCCCGTGAGGCCACAACCTCCGGCTCGTTCCCCGCCGAGGGCCGTTCCCTCGAGGCCGTGTGCCGGGAAGGCGGTCTCCACCGGGTGATACGTCGATTTCGACTATCTCTCCCGGGAGGGCTTTACGATAGGAGAGAGGTTGCGAGTCCAGGGACTAGAGTATTTCCTTACCCTAGATCTCCCCACATACCCTGGACTAGTTAGAGAGTTTTATGGTACCGTCCATAGGGGAGATGGGGGTATAGAGGGCACGGTAGCCGGTGTCCCTTTGTTCGTCTCGGAGGATATCATTGCCCAAATCCTCCACCTTCCACAAGTAGGGGTGGCTCCCACACACCCCGAGAATAGGACTGAGGCCCTTACGGCCATTCTAGGTTATCCACCTCAGTCCCCCTTAGTTGAGGTATCCGCTAGCTCACTTTCAGTTGAGGTGCGGATCCTCCTGAGCATCCTGTCTAGGTCCCTCTTCCCGAAGACTGGCCGCTTCGATTTTGTTTCTGAGAGGGACCTCGCCCTTATGTTCTATATTCTCCAGGACACCCCAGTCAACTTCCCAAAACTTATTTATAGATATCTATGTGAGCCACTAGATAGACCTAGGCTCACCCTTCCCTACGGCATGATGTTCACCCTGTTGTTTAGGCAGGCCGAGATCCCTATTCCTGAGGGGGAACCCTCTCGTGCATTGCGATGGACAGATCGCACGCGAACGGGAACCCTGCACAGGATGGGCTTTCGGAAGGTAGAGGGGACATGGGTTAGGAAGTCTTCTACCTCCACCTCAGCCGGACCCTCCTCCTCAGCTCCACCTACTCAGCCCATGGAGGTCCGGATCGCTCCTGAGCAGCTCCGGGAGTTGCGGCAGGAGATAGTTAGAGATCTCCGGGACGACCTACTTAGGGAGCTCCGGGGTTCAGTGCCTGCTCCTTCTCCTGCACCTTCTTCAGCGTTGGTCCCTTCCCTGTCCGCCGTGGCTGAGATGACGGCCCATGTGCAGGAAGAGATCGACAATGTAAGGTTCCTGGTCCAAGCCCAGTTCCATAGCATGAGCGAAGTCTCGAGCACCACTCGGAAGATGCGCGATAACGTCCGACAGGATATGGGCACCACTACCAAGGGGGCCGAGCGCTTGGCGAATGTGCTCATCGACAAGCTGGACACACTTCAGAAGTCGGTGACCGAGCTTGATACGACACATAGCAGGGCCACCTCGGCCATTATCCGACAGCTCGAGCACGTCACCAATGCAGTCACACTACTTGCAGAGCGCATGCCTCGGGGACCCGCATCCACCTCGAGGAAGCCTTAGATCATTTTGTGTTATTTTGACATGTATTTTTTTTTGTTTTACTTATTGTATTCTAAAATGTCTTTACATACAAATCAATACAATGAGTAGACATATTCTCTTCAATTCTATGCAATTTGATCTATGATTGATTGTGTGTTCTGCTTACCTCCTTTTTGATACGATGACAAAAAGGGGGAGAAATACTTAATAGATATGTAAATGGATTCAACATAAAAAGAATCAAAATGAAATTTGTTCTTAGTGGATTTGGTACCTCGAGGCTCATTATCTCTCTGTTGGGGCTCCTAATGGAGTAATCTCCAGAATCTATTCAAGGGATATTCGGAGATTAGTTGAATCCAACTCAAGAACAAATTGACAGATTTTCCCTCTAAAAACCAAAAATTTCAGTCTAAAAACTTCAATGCATTAAAAGAAAATTCAGAGAACCAAAACAAAGATGAATGCATATGTTGAGGGGGAGAATCTGAATTTTCTTAAGAAAGCTAAATCATTAAATATATATAAGCCAAACAATTGTTTGCATGATATGAAGGCTTATATAATTCCAAATGAAAGGGGGAGCTTTAACTCCAAAATTTATTGTTTCACACCTTTCAAGCTTGGATAAATTAAATAACCAGACACTTGAATTCATTTATGGATTTTATTTTCCTGTTTATTGAGCAATTCACTTTACATATACTCAATGTTTTGTCATCATCAAAAAGGGGGAGATTGTGGAGTGATTGATTAAAACCCTATTTGATTTTGATGAGCTCAAAGCATTTGAGTATATCATTTGTTTACTAATGAATTCAATTGAGTGTTTCAGTGAAAATCTTGTCTAAGTGTCTCTAGATTTAGTTCAAGATAGTTTGGATAAGTTAAGAAGTCAATTTGAACCAAAGTCTGAGACTCGAGTCGACTCCAGAATATTACGAGTCGACTCCAAGCGTATCAGAATCACTGGCACGGGCTCGAGTCGACTCCGGATCATTACGAGTCGACTCTGACTGAGAACAGACAGACGAACAGAAAGCATCAACTCAAAACCTGTCAGCGAGTCGACTCCTGAAGTGCGCGAGTCGACTCCGATGCTTACCGAGTCGACTCCGGAGTAATATGAGTCGACTCCAAGGAGTTACAGACAGAAAAGTCAGAGAGCGATTTTCGACCCTGAGATTCGAGTCGACTCCTGTGGAACGCGAGTCGACTTCGATGGTTGGCAGGTCGACTCCAAAGAAAGCGAGAGTCGACTCTCAGTGGTTCACAAGGCAAAAATCAGAGAGCAGTTTTCGGACTCTGAGATTCGAGTCGACTCCCGCAATGCGCGAGTCGACTCCGAGACAGCGCGATCCCAAAAAGACAGAAGACCAAATTATTGTCTCTGAGAGCCGAGTCGACTCCCAGACAGCTCGAGTCGACTCCAAGGCAGAAGGGTATGTTTCGGAAACTGAGAGCCGAGTCGACTCCGGAACAGTCCGAGTCGACTCCAAGACTGGACGAGGCGAATGATAGAAGATCGGGAGTTGGGGCTCTGAGCGCCGAGTCGACTCCCAGGACTGTCGAGTCGACTTGAGTGGGCCAAGTTGAAAATTAGCTCCATGGACTTCATGGGATGAGCCGACTCCGAGAATGCCAAGTCAGCTCCAGAAGTTGGCGAGTCGACTCCAGGTTAAGTCGAGTCGACTCCCAGTCGAGGAGTTCACTTTAATTCAAATCCGGAACAGTTGCCGAGCCGACTCCAGAAAAGCATAAGTCGACTCCCGCTACAGCCGAGTCGACTCCAGATCGCGCGAGTCGACTCCGACCCCCAACGGACATATTGTCAGGTTGTGCAGAGTGTGCAGAACGGGCAGAAAAAGGTGTCTAACGGCTAGTTTCCGTGGGGGATGGGTTAAATAGCCACAGAGGACTGTAGCAAGGCAGAGAACTACTATTCCATTCAAAAAGATCAAGCATTCATTCTCTGCAAGTGGTTTTTCAACGAAAAGAGGGAAGAGCGCCATTAACTCCTTCCAACCACATCTTCCCAACATTGAAAGAGATCTCCTCCTGCCTTCAAGTCGTCCAGAATTTCAAGAGGAGACCCGAAGTTCAAGAAGCCCTTTCTCTTCTCCAACTTAAACGCGTTTGAGGGCTCTTAACTTTGCTTTTATTAATATTGCTGTATATTTGCTTTTGAGAAGCTTTGTTTTTCTGTTTGTCCTCATTATTAGCATATTGTCTTAGCTTGGTTCAATCGGGGGATTGAATCAAGGGTGTAGAGGTTGGTTGGTGAGCCTAGGTTAAAACCAACGTGTAAGGGTTCGATTGTGATCCTGGAAGAACAATCGGTGTGGTTCTAGTCGGTGAGCCAGGGAAAACCGACCGAGTTCGTTGTGAGCTCGTAAAACAACAAGTTTGGTTGTGAGCTTCTAAAACAACCGACTGTAATCCAGGGGGTTATAGTAAATTCCCAATTGAGACTTGGGGAGTGGACGTAGGAGCAAGGGTTAGCTCCGAACCACTATAAAAACCTTGTGTTTGTGATTGTTTGTCCCTTTCTCTTACTCTCATCTCACTCACAGCACATAGCAACTAACTAATCATCTTGCTAAAGTCTTAATTAGTCTTCCACAAATATTTTAGTTGCAAATTATTTTAAAAACCCAATTCACCCCCCCTCTTGGGTTGTCTATCTGGGCAACAATCTCTTATAAATAAGGAGGTGCCTTGGGGTTCTAAAAATCATCCAAGAAAAAGCCTCTTCTTCTCTCTCCCTTATCCCTTCTTTCTTATAAGCCTTTCTCTTTTGTCCTAACCCAAGACAAGAGGGTCTTCTTTAGGACAAAAGGGCTAGTGAATGTTTTAGAGGTAGAAAGGAAGAAGGAAGTGAAGGAAAATCAGTCAATTAAATTCTTTGGAAGGATTGAACAATTAGAATCAAGTTTTGGTGGAGCTAGAGTCTTGAACCCATTCCTGTGTGGATCAACATTGGAGGGTGAACATTTGGGCACCTTAGGACATCTTCAAACATATTAGATATAGCGTGATAGGTATTCTTCTATACCAAGATTATATTTTCTACATTATTTGGTTATACTATTAAGGTGATCTTGGCTTATTAGGGTTTCATATAATAGGTTTTATAAGAAAATTTTATAATCCCATATCTTCCGCTGCGCCCTAGGGCACTGGGAAACCCAACAGTTGACTTATTCAAAAGTCTAAAATTAGGAATGGAATTAATGGTGTACGTGTGTTAGGAATTGTATCCTAAGAGTCAATCGTCAGTGCGCTGATGATTAAATTTTGTAAATGAATTGACAAATTAATAAAATATTATTTGGCATTTTTCATCAATTCATTGTACATCTTCAAATGAACTCTTATATGATGAAGTCCATAGGACTTGTTTTATGATAAAGGAGGATTTATCTTCAAGTCCTTAATACCGTTCGCGATCAAATGATATGCTGTTACTAGGACGACATCATTATCGAGATTAGGTCGTTGTGTGACATATACGTTGGTTATCCTCTTAACCAAAGAGTGTGGAGACACTGATATGTCACACAGGTGAAGTGTAGGAGTACATTTCACTGAACGTAATCAATTTCGGAACGCTCTACTGTCAAGAGATGTTCCGAGTGGATATGGGTATAAGTTTGGCCCTCTAACCTGAGACCGCAACCTGTGACTAGCAAGCAACTCACTGTACTTTGGTACTGGACTCCTGAATTTCTAATCCAGTGACGGAAGGTCACTGGGTATAGTCAAGTACTTGCGTAGTCAGTTGTGAGTCAAGATGGAATTGACCCCTCCTGAAAACAGGAGATAATGCCTTGTGTTCAATTTAGCAAAACCTTGGCCAGGGTAATGTTGGGAATTGTATCCTAAATGTCAATCGTCAGAATGTTGATGATTGAATTTTATAAATGATTGACAAATCAATAAAGTATTTTTTGGCATCATTCACCATTTTACATCTTCAAATGGACTCTTATATGATGAAGTCCTTAGGACTTATTAATGATAAAGGAGGATTTATCTTCGAGTCCTTAAACTAGTTCGCGACCAAATGATATGTTGTTACAAGGACGATAGCATTATCGAGATTAGATCGTTGTGTGACATATACGTTGGTTGTCCTCTTAACCAAGGAGTGTGGAGACACTGGTATGCCACACACGTGAAGTGTAGGAGTACATTTCACTGAACGTGACCAATTCCGGAACGCTCTACTGTCAAGAGATGTTCCGAGTGGATATGGGTATAAGTTTGGTCCTCTGACCTGAGACCGCAATCTGTGACTAACAAGCAACTAATTGTACTTTGGTACCAGACTACCTGGATTTCTAATTCAGTGACAGAAGGTCACTGGGTGCAGTCAAGTACTTGCGTAGTCAGTTGTGAGTCGAGATGGAATTGACCCCTCCTGAAAACAGGAGATAATGTCTTGTGATTAATTTAGCAAAACCTTGGCCAGGATAATCCCAGTAAGGAGTCACGGGATATCTAAAGTTAATCACATAATGGATGTACTAATTATAGGGTTGACAGTGAGCTCTAAGTCATCCTGGCATTAGGAGTCAAAGGGATTGAATTATACAGTAACCATAGTTGAGGGTTCCAGAATATTTGCTTCGCATATATTCGGCCTATCCGGACGTCGGGTACCATTGCTAGATGGTCACATCGATTAGTGTAGGAAGTCATTCCTATACTACCGGCTTAGGTTCGAACCTATGAGGTCACACGCATAGAAGATTCCTGATTGATCAAGAAGGCTGATGAATGATTAAGAATCATTCAGGGATAATTTGGTCAATTCGATTGGCAAATTATCTTATAAAATAATTAAAGTAATTATCGGAGGATTAATTAGTAATTAGATTGCTAATGAACTCAATTGGATTAAGTAATTAGACTAAGGATGAGCCCAATTGATTTAGATTCAAATTTGGGCTCAATCAGGATTTTTGACCTGATTGGATTAGGTCTAAATCAAGAGGACTTAAGTTGACCAAATTAAATTAGATTAAATTTGTGCTTAATTAGGAATTGACCTAATTGGATTAGGTTCAACCCATGGTAATTGGATCATTGTAATCGTTAGGATTTAATTAAATTAAATGGGTTTGATCTGAATTATTCGGATCTTGAAATACACTTGTCACATATCCATGCATGGCGCCATAAATTGATTTTTAATATGATTAAAAATTAATTTAATTTATTTAATGGTGCCATGGGATACTTGGCAACATCGGAGACCTCTTTCATCATTAGATGGGTTGAAATGGAGAGATAAATTTATGAAAAGAATTGGATAAGATCAAACTTGTTTTCAATTCTCATGTAGTTGTCTTGGGTGATTGTCACATTGTCCTACATTCTTATTGAATGTAATTTTCGTAGGCCTTTTGGCCATGAACGGTTATGAAATTTCAATAAAGAAATGTTCTTGTGATATCATTATGAATGGTGTGTTAGATGTATGCCCTAGAAGCCAATTTGGCTGACACATTGTTGATTCTAGGGACATAATTTTGTACTTGACTATTTATTATTGAATAAATAAAAGGCATCTTTTTCATTCATATTGTTTATGTGTCTATGAATCGTCCAAAAAATTAATAAGATGATGATACATATTCTCAAGAGTTGAGAATTTGAGCCATGTATTATTGGTGATTAATTTCTAAATGCTCCTGATCAATGGATCATCACGAGGACGGTGATCGATCCGATCAGTGCACAGATCACTCTCCTTCTGGATGGACGAGACTTGAGTCCACAGTGTAGGGACACTGAAGTGATAGTGCAGGTGCTTGTTAGAGAACAAGGGTACTGAGCGTGACCAAGACAAGAAGTCACTTGGATGTCTATCCACTCGTCAGTGACTTGCTTGATGTTGCAGTAGTGTGACTGGTCCTTTGACCTGCGGTGCTTCGGCTACTCACAGTGAGGTTATTGTAGTTTGACTGCACACATACATGGTCTCTAGCCATATGGGTCCATGCAGTGTAGATTGGCTGCAGTAGGTTCACTGTAGGAGTAGGGTATGCACCTACAAGGAATCTATCGACCTTGATAGAAGAGGAGTGATCCTATGTGATTTGTTAGACTGAGTTCTAAGACCTTGGCCAGGGCAGTAAAGTGGAGAAAGAGTTTTCCACTATCGAACTCAAGTCGAATAAATCTTGACATATGACAGACGATGGGGTTTGACGAGTTGTCCATGACCTCCGTCCTGTAGGGATCCACGATAGTAGGACTGTATCACACGTTAACTGCACCTAGAGGTTCATCATTCCATTCTGCTGGGTAGCCACTACATGCTGCTAGGTGTCACTGGTGGATGGTGGGACTCATAGGGATTATCTTGATGATCGATAAACCCTAATGAGTTGAGTTGGAATCGTTCCAACCCATTGAAAGGAGTTTTCAATGATATAGTGATAGAGATCACAATATATCTCACTACCAGTCAGAATAGAACCTATGGGGTCACACACACTAGAAGTATTGACCGATCCGATGGTTGAAATCGTGATTAGGAATCACAAGAAATCAATTTGATTGATAAAAAGTTGAAGAAGGAAAAAGGAATTAATTAATTGGACTTGAAACAAGAATCCTACTTCGGGTAGGATTCCTAGAGTCCTAATTGGATTAGGACTGGGAATCTTAGTTGGAGTAGGACTGGAATTCCTATTTGGAATAGGATTCCTACAATCCTAATGAGATTAGGAATTTTGAATTAAAATTGGATTCCTACTTGGATTAGGATTCCTAAAAATCCTAATTGGATTAGGACTTCGGATTCAAATAGAGTCCTAATTGGATTAGGACTAAAATTAAAATACATCCTAATTGGATTAGGATTCCTTAAGTCTAAATTAATTATTAATCTAATGAATCAACATGACTCCTAATTGGATTAGGATTGAAGAGTTCAATTGAGTCATGATTCATTCAAGTCCTAATTGGATTAGGACTAGCATAGATTGAACCCAATTTGGTTAAGCCTAATTGGATTAGGACTTAACCACATTAGGGCATCCAAATCCTTACCTAATGAGGATTAGGGCAACCATGAAGGAGGGGCACACGCCCCTCCTCCTTTCATATTGCTTGGTGCGGCAACAAGAGGGGCCGGCGCCCCTCTTGGAATTATTTCAAGGGAGCTCCTAAAAGTTAGGAGCTCCACTTGTTATTTAAAGAGGGCTTCATGGGGGCTGACCTAATAGAAGAGAAGGCTTCTTCCTTGCTGCCGTACGCCCCCCTCTTGCTCCTCCTTTGGTTCAGCCGCCATTAGCAAAGGGAAAAGAAGAGGAGGCCTCTCCCTCCTCTTGGTCTTCTTCCTTGGCTTCAACGCGTGTGAAGAGAAGAAGGCTGCGAAGGGATTTGATCTTCTTCCTCTTCTTCATCCTTCTTCTTCCTCCTCTCAAGTGCAATCAAGAGTTGATTGAAAGAGAGGACATCAGCCATCAAAGCTATCTCTGCAAGGGAGCTAGTACCCTGGTGAGATAGAGAGCTTGGATCGGATCCTGCTTCGTGTGGATACCCGTAGAGGCCGGACGTTTGAACGGCTTCAAGCGAACCCTCTTCCAAAACCACGAATTCAGATTTGCGGTGATCATCTACCCGCGCAAGGTGAAGATTTGATCTTCCTATTAGTTTTAAAAGTTTTAATTCTTACCTAATTACGAAAAGGTCTCGAAACAACGTTCATGCGATGAACGTTGAACTCGTGCATGCCGATTCCGCTGCCATCTGAAAAATTTTTGAAATATCAGCGGCATGGGCGGGTTCCCAAAAGTGGTATCAGAGCCTAGGCTTCGTAGATTAAGGTAAGAATTAAATATCTAAAGGCTTATTAGATCTGAAAATTGATTGATCATGCATGCTGAAAAATTCTGCATGCAGATTTTTCAGGGGTGCTGATTTTTTACATGCTGATTTTTATGTGATAAAAAGATGATTCTAATTGCATTGTTAATGGGATTACAAAGTTTAGAATCATGATTAGCATGATCAGCGACCTATGTCATGATATAATCAGTTAGTTTTCAGATCTGAAATTATAATTGTAGCATACGGTGATGATCATAGGATTCAAACCCTTTTGGTATCAAATGTAATGACCTGCGATGTGATCTGCGATGTCATGTAAATTTTACAGATGCTTGCATGCATCTTATTTGATGTTTTGAGAGGCCTGCGTGCCTCCTAAAAGGAGATGTAAATTATTTTTATTTTTATTTTACATCTGGTTGTATTTCTGTGATGTGATGTACATCAACGATCAAGTCGAAGACGATGCATGAGATGAACAGGGGTCTAAGCGGTTGATGGCGATGGGATCAAGAGTTGATCAAGGATCGAATCAAGGAAGCTTGGATCCAATTCAAGAGTTGAAGACCACTTGATCGATTGATGTGCATGTGCTTGTAATACGACCTAATTAGAATCCATGATCATCACCTAGTTAAAGTTTAGCTTTAATTATTGCCGCGATTATAACTGCCTGCAATGCGCCGTTTGCATGTGATGTGAATGAGAGTCGGGTAGATAGGTCTACATGTGATGTAGCAAACCCAATTGAGACCTAAATCAAAACCTCCTCAATCAAGTCGAGAGTGAACCGACATGAGCAAATCATATTAGATTAATTGATCTAATTGGTGTCTAGGAAAGCATGAAAGGTGGTTACTTAATTAGGACCTTACTCTCTGAGTAAGGGGAGCCTCCCACCTGCTTACCTGGCCAATTGTTCGATTACCTCTTATGAAAGGCTCAAGTTGCAAACACTAAGACCTGATTAACCAATATTAAGTCAATAGGTCTTCCACTGTAGTAGAGCTGCTAAGGCCTTTCTGATGTTGACTTGTCTCGGCTGGATACAGTGGTCAAGTTGCATTGGGGGGCTGGACCTCTCTATAGACATGAGATGTTGTAGGGTAAAGGTGGGGTTGGGCACCAATAACTGTTAGGTGAGGACCCAATGACGACTTTATTCCTACGGTTATACAGTGGGTCTGACTTAACTAAGAAATGAGACCAATAACTGTTAGGTGAGGTCTTCATGGCTTAGAGACCAAGTTGCACTGCAACATGCTTGAGAAGCATTGTACAAGAGTTGTACACTCATCCATCTATGTGTCACCAATAACTGTTAGGTGAGGTGGCATGTAAATTGGTGGGACCGCAGTACCCACTAGAAACCCTAGTCGTGTGGGATTATCTCAAAATAGTTTTGGACTGTGAGAAGATAGGCTACATACTCGATTCAGATATCCCCACATTACCAGCACGTCCCACTGATGTTCAGCGTGAGATGCATAAAAAGTGGTTGGACGATGACATTAGAGTAAAATGCTATATGATGGCATCTATGTCTAATGAACTCCAATGCCAGCATGAAAATATAAAGACTGCTAGGGACATACTGGCACACCTGCAAGAGTTGTATGGTGAGCAAAGTCGCACAGCTCGTTTTGAAGTGTCCAAGAGGCTTTTCAAAGCGAAGATGCGCGAGGGGCAGTCTGTCCATGATCACGGTCTGACCATGATCAAGGACCTAGAGGAGCTTGAGAAGCTCGGTATGGACATGCACAAGGAATTGCAAGTGGATTTGATCCTACAGTCACTTCCTGATTCATTTGGTCAGTTTATAGTAAACTACCACATGAATAAGATTGAATGCACTAAGACTGAACTAATCAACATGTTGGTAACTGCTGAGGGAGCCTTGAAAGGTTCAAGGGGCAATGTCCTCGCTGCTGAGTTGACTTCTGGTTCCAAGAGAAAGTCTACTTGGAAGAAAAAGAAGCCTGCAAAGAAGCAGAAGAAAGACAAGAAGCCAAAGAAGGAAGTTCAAAAGAAAAAGGCTAACGACAAAGGAAAATGTTTCCACTGCAATGTCGAAGGCCACTGGAAGAGAAACTGTCCTTCATACCTCGAGAGCCTGAAGAACAAGAAAGGTGACACACCTTCAGAAGGTATAGACTTGCTCATTATTGAAACTAATCTAACGGTTTCTTCTACTTCTAGTTGGGTTATAGATTCTGGTTCTAGTGCTCATTTGTGCACTACCATGCAGGGTCTAAAGGAAAGTAGAAGGCTGGCGGAAGGTGCAGTAACCCTTCGGGTTGGCAACGGGACAAAAGTTGCTGCTGTGGCTGTGGGCACCTACCATCTGCGACTACCGTCTGGATTTAGAGACTGTTATTATGTACCTGTTGCTAGCAGAAATTTGATTTCTGTTTCATGTCTAGCACAGGAAGGTCATGTTTTTACATTTGACAAAGACTGCTGTTCTATTTATTTAAGAAATAAAATAGTCGCACGTGGTTTCATGATTGACAGTCTCTATCATTTACATATGGATGTATCTGTGAATGTTACCGAGCAAGATGTGAGTGCCAAAGGATCCAAAAGATCCAGAGATGAGATAAACCAAAGGTATTTGTGGCACCTTAGGCTTGGCCATATTGGAGAGGACAGAATGAACAAAATGGATAAAGATGGGCTTTTAGGCTCATTGACTTCCGAGTCATATCCAGTTTGCGAGACCTGTCTTCAAGGAAAAATGGCTAGACTGCCCTTTGTAGGACATGGGGAGAGGACCATTGAAATACTTACCCTAGTACATACAGATGTATGTGGCCCATTCGATGTGCTAGCCAGGGGACGTTATTCTTACTTCATTACCTTTACCGATGATTATTCACGGTATGGGTAAGTGTATCTTATGAGACACAAGTCTGAATCCTTTGAAAAGTTCAAAGAGTTCAAAAATGAAGTAGAAAAACAAACTGGAAAACCTCTTAAGGCTCTTCGATCAGATCGAGGAGGAGAATACCTTAGTGGGAAATTCCGGGACTATCTCAAAGAAAACGACATAGTCTCACAATGGACACCTCCGGGTACACCTCAACTCAACGGGGTGTCAGAGAGGAGGAATCGGACCCTATTGGATATGGTCAGGTCCATGATGAGCTTCACTGATTTACCTATGTTTCTTTGGGGAGATGCCTTACTCACAGCGATTTATTTATTGAATAGAGTTCCCTCTAAATCCGTTCCTACCACACCGTATGAGATATGGCATGGTAAGAAACCAAGTCTGGGTCATCTCAAGATTTGGGGGTGTCCGGCCCACGTCAAGCGACTACAGGCGGACAAGTTAGAGGCTAGGACCATAAGTGCTCGTTTTATAGGATATCCTAAAGAGTCATTAGGATACAATTTTTACGTCTCAGAGGATCACAATGTGTTTGTGAGCCGTCATGCCATCTTCTTGGAAAATCAGTTTATCCTTGATAGAGGCAGTGGGAGGAAAATTGAGCTTGAAGAGAAAGTCTCTGAAAAGCAACGAGTCATGGATCCTAAAGAACCTATTCATAAGGAGCCAGTACACGATGTCCCTCAACCACCTCGTAGATCTAGTAGGGTCTCCCATCCTCCCGATAGATACTTAGGTATACTAGAAGAGGATACCGAGGAAATGTTCCTAGTGGGAGATAGGGATCACATACAGGATCCCAAAACCTACAACGAGGCGATATCTGATATCGATTCCGAGAAATGGCTGAAAGCTATGAAGTCAGAGATAGACTCCATGCATTCCAACCAAGTCTGGACCTTAGTAGATCCACCAGAAGGTATTGTACCTATTGGATGCAAATGGATCTACAAAAGGAAAATAGGTTCGGATGGAGAGGTAGAGACCTATAAGGCAAGGCTTGTGGCAAAAAGGTATAGTCAGCGCGAAGGCATTGACTATCAGGAGACCTTTTCACCTGTAGCCATGCTAAAATCCATCCGAACATTGCTTGCCATTGCAGCATTTCATGATTATGAAATTTGGCAGATGGATGTGAAAACTGCTTTCCTGAATGGATATCTTGATGAAGATATCTATATGGAACAGCCTTTGGGTTTCACTTCCAGTGATGGAGATCACAAGGTCTGCAAGCTGCAAAGGTCCATCTATGGACTAAAGCAAGCCTCTCGGAGTTGGAACACTCGTTTCGATGATGCAATCAAAACGTTTGATTTCATCAAAAACGAAGAGGAACCATGTGTTTATAAAAAGGTTAGTGGGAGTGCTGTCATTTTTCTCGTACTGTACGTAGATGACATTCTCCTGATTGGGAATGATATTCCCATGTTAACCTCGGTCAAGGTCTGGTTGTCAAAAGAATTCTCCATGAAAGACCTTGGGGAAGCATCCTATATTTTGGGAATAAAGGTCTATAGAGATAGATCTAAAAGGATGCTTGGCCTTTCACAGAAGATGTACATAGAGGAGGTGCTGAAGAGGTTCAGCATGGAAAACTCCAAGAGGGGTCTCTTACCCCTAAGGCATGGAATTCATCTCTCCAAGAAGATGTGCCCCAACACATCTGAGGAGATTCAACGCATGAGCAAGATTCCTTATGCATCGGCAATAGGAAGCCTCATGTATGCCATGCTATGTACACGACCTGATATAGCTCTTGCTGTGAGTGTCACAAGCAGATATCAGTCGAATCCAGGTGAAGAACACTGGACAGCTGTGAAGAACAGTCTTAAGTACTTGAGAAGAACTAAGGACATGTTCTTAGTCTTTGGGAGAAGATCAGAGTTGAAGGTAGAAAGATGCACACATATTGATGATAGAAAGTCAACATCAGAATATGTGCAATTGTGGTTCAGTAAATTAGAAGAGTTCCAAACAACCGATCATTATAGATTCTACCTTAGAAGCTGAATGTTAAGCCGTATCTAAGGGTGCAGTGGAAACCTTCTGATTAAAAGTTAATTGCAGAATTAGGTGTAATGTCATTAGATGCCATGACACTTTACTGCGATAACATTGGCACCATAACACTAGCTATGGAGCCATGGTCTCATCAGAAGTCCAAGCACATAGAGCGGCGCTTCCATTTCATACGCGACTATGATATAGAGGTGCAGAGAGTAGACTCCGCGGATAACGTGGCAGACCCTTTCACTAAGCAGCTGAGTCAGCAAAAGACTGAAGCCCACCTTGAGAAGATGGGCGTAAGATATATGACCAATTGGCTTTAGTGCAAGTGGGAGATTGTTAGATGTATGCCCTAGAAGCCAATTTGGCTGACACATTGTTGATTCTAGGGACATAATTTTGTACTTGACTATTTATTATTGAATAAATAAAAGGCATCTTTTTCATTCATATTGTTTATGTGTCTATGAATCGTCCAAGAAATTAATAAGATGATGATACATATTCTCAAGAGTTGAGAATTTGAGCCATGTATCATTGGTGATTAATTTCTAAATGCTCCTGATCAATGGATCATCACGAGGACGGTGATCGATCCGATCAGTGCACAGATCACTCTCCTTCTGGATGGACGAGACTTGAGTCCACAGTGTAGGGACACTGAAGTGATAGTGCAGGTGCTTGTTAGAGAACAAGGGTACTGAGCGTGACCAAGACAAGAAGTCACTTGGATGTCTATCCACTCGTCAGTGACTTGCTTGATGTTGCAGTAGTGTGACTGGTCCTTTGACCTGCGGTGCTTCGGCTACTCACAGTGAGGTTATTGTAGTTTGACTGCACACATACATGGTCTCTAGCCATATGGGTCCATGCAGTGTAGATTGGCTGCAGTAGGTTCACTGTAGGAGTAGGGTATGCACCTACAAGGAATCTATCGACCTTGATAGAAGAGGAGTGATCCTATGTGATTTGTTAGACTGAGTTCTAAGACCTTGGCCAGGGCAGTAAAGTGGAGAAAGAGTTTTCCACTATCGAACTCAAGTCGAATAAATCTTGACATATGACAGACGATGGGGTTTGACGAGTTGTCCATGACCTCCGTCCTGTAGGGATCCACGATAGTAGGACTGTATCACACGTTAACTGCACCTAGAGGTTCATCATTCCATTCTGCTGGGTAGCCACTACATGCTGCTAGGTGTCACTGGTGGATGGTGGGACTCATAGGGATTATCTTGATGATCGATAAACCCTAATGAGTTGAGTTGGAATCGTTCCAACCCATTGAAAGGAGTTTTCAATGATATAGTGATAGAGATCACAATATATCTCACTACCAGTCAGAATATAACCTATGGGGTCACACACACTAGAAGTATTGACCGATCCGATGGTTGAAATCGTGATTAGGAATCACAAGAAATCAATTTGATTGATAAAAAGTTGAAGAAGGAAAAAGGAATTAATTAATTGGACTTGAAACAAGAATCCTACTTCGGGTAGGATTCCTAGAGTCCTAATTGGATTAGGACTGGGAATCCTAGTTGGAGTAGGACTGGAATTCCTATTTGGAATAGGATTCCTACAATCCTAATGAGATTAGGAATTTTGAATTAAAATTGGATTCCTACTTGGATTAGGATTCCTAGAAATCCTAATTGGATTAGGACTTCGGATTCAAATAGAGTCCTAATTGGATTAGGACTAAAATTAAAATACATCCTAATTGGATTAGGATTCCTTAAGTCTAAATTAATTATTAATCTAATGAATCAACATGACTCCTAATTGGATTAGGATTGAAGAGTTCAATTGAGTCATGATTCATTCAAGTCCTAATTGGATTAGGACTAGCATAGATTGAACCCAATTTGGTTAAGCCTAATTGGATTAGGACTTAACCACATTAGGGCATCCAAATCCTTACCTAATGAGGATTAGGGCAACCATGAAGGAGGGGCACACGCCCCTCCTCCTTTCATATTGCTTGGTGCGGCAACAAGAGGGGCCGGCGCCCCTCTTGGAATTATTTCAAGGGAGCTCCTAAAAGTTAGGAGCTCCACTTGTTATTTAAAGAGGGCTTCATGGGGGCTGACCTAATAGAAGAGAAGGCTTCTTCCTTGCTGCCGTACGCCCCCCTCTTGCTCCTCCTTTGGTTCAGCCGCCATTAGCAAAGGGAAAAGAAGAGGAGGCCTCTCCCTCCTCTTGGTCTTCTTCCTTGGCTTCAACGCGTGTGAAGAGAAGAAGGCTGCGAAGGGATTTGATCTTCTTCCTCTTCTTCATCCTTCTTCTTCCTCCTCTCAAGTGCAATCAAGAGTTGATTGAAAGAGAGGACATCAGCCATCAAAGCTATCTCTGCAAGGAAGCTAGTACCCCGGTGAGATAGAGAGCTTGGATCGGATCCTGCTTCGTGTGGATACCCGTAGAGGCCGGACGTTTGAACGGCTTCAAGCGAACCCTCTTCCAAAACCACGAATTCAGATTTGCGGTGATCATCTACCCGCGCAAGGTGAAGATTTGATCTTCCTATTAGTTTTAAAAGTTTTAATTCTTACCTAATTACGAAAAGGTCTCGAAACAACGTTCATGCGATGAACGTTGAACTCGTGCATGCCGATTCCGCTGCCATCTGAAAAATTTTTGAAATATCAGCGGCATGGGCGGGTTCCCAAAATGGTGTTATTGTAATGAATGGACAATTGAGCAATGGCATCTACTTGTTATCACAACCTGTTAATGTAATGTACACGTCAAGTAAGCGTCCTAGAATAGATAATGTCACGGATGTCTACCTTTGGAATCATAGGCTAGGTCATATTAATAAGAACAGGATGAACAGGTTAAGTAAAGAGGAAATCCTCAATGTTAATGATTGTGAATCATTGACAACCTGTGAATCATGTCTTCTTGGTAAAATGACCAAATCACCTTTTACCGGAAAAGATGAACGAGCCAGTGATTTATTGACCCTTGTACATTCTGATGTATGTGGGCCAATGAGCACAGATGCTAGAGGTGGGTATTCATATTTCATTACGTTTATAGACGACCTTTCTAGGTATGGTTATGTCTATTTAATGAGACATAAATCTGAAGCATTTGAAATGTTCAAATTGTATCGTAATGAAGTAGAAAAACAAACTGGAAGGAGTATTAAAACTCTTTGATCAGATCGAGAAGGCGAATACCTTTTCAATGAGTTTTTGACATATCTAGGAGAGAATGGGATTCTCTGCCAATGGACTCCTCCTGGTACACCACAGTATAACGGTGTATCAGAAAGAAGAAATCAAACTCTGTTAGACATGGTTCGATCCATGATGGGGTTTGCGAGTCTGCCCATATCCTTTTGGGGATATGCACTTGAGTCAGCCTGCTACATTCTAAATAAGGTTCAAAGTAAGTCTGTAAATAAAACACCACATGAGATGTGGACTGGACGTAAGCCAATGCTCTCTCACCTTAGGGTTTGGGGGTGTCCGGCATATGTCAAACGTTTGAAAACAGACAAACTTGAACCCAAGTCTGACAGATGTTTCTTTGTTGGTTATCCTAAAGAAACTAAAGGATATTACTTCTACTTTGCTGAAGAACAAAAGTTGTTCGTAAGCAATAGAGCTGTTTTCTTAAAGAAAGAATTCCTTAGTGAAGGAACTAAAAGCTTTAATGTTGAGCTTAGGGAAGTACAACATGTAGAAGACCCGACACCATCCACTAAACCAATTGAGTCGGATTTGATTAGATCAGATCTAGAACCCATCTTAGATGCACCATTAAGGCGATCAGGTAGAGTACCACGTCAGCCGAACAGATACTATAGTTTCTTGGTCCGGGACGGGGATCTTGTCGAACTTGATGAAAATGATGAGGATCCGATCACCTATATGGATGCTATGCAGAGGCATGACTCTGATGCATGGCTTGGAGCCATGCAATCCGAAATGGAATCCATGAAGGTCAATGATGTATGGACATTAGTTGACCCACCCGAAGGGATTAAACCCATAGGGTGTAACTGGATTTTCAAAAGATAACGGGGCGCAGACGGAAAAGTAGAGACCTATAAAGCCCATCTGGTTGCCAAGGGATATCATCAACGTTATGGTATTGACTATGACGAGACGTTTTCTCCTGTGGCAATGCTCAAATCCATTCGGATTATGCTTGCGATAGCAGCACACTTAGATTTTGAGATCTGGCAGATGGATGTTAAAACCGCTTTTCTAAATGGAGATTTAGAAGAGGTGTATATGATGCAACCTGAAGGTTTTATATCTGCAGATGAGTCTAAGGTGTGCAAGCTTCAAAAATTCATTTATGGATTAAAGCAAGCTTCACGGAGTTGGAATATACGATTTCATAAGGTGATCAAATCATATGGCTTCATTAAGAATGAAGAGGAACCTTGCATTTATAAATGGGCAAATGGTTCAGTTATCATATTTCTTGTTTTGTATGTGGATGACATTCTTTTAATCGGAAATGACATTCCTGCATTACAAGGAATAAAGGTTTGGCTATCATCTCAATTTGCCATGAAGGATTTGGGAGAAGCATCTTACATCCTAGGGATGAAGATCTATAGAGATAGATCTAGAAGATTGCTTGGATTATCCCAATCCACATACATTGATACTATACTGAAGAGGTTCAGTATGATTAATTCTAAGAAAGGCTATCTTCCGATGGGCCATGGAATTAATCTCTCTAAAAGGGATTGTCCGACAACCCCTCAAGAAAGAGAGAGTATGGATAGAATTTCATATGCTTCGGCAGTGGGATCTATAATGTATGCCATGACATGTACTAGACCAGACGTGGCATACTCACTAGGAGTAGTGAGCAGATACCAGTCTGATCCAGGTAGCAACCACTGGAAGATTGTAAAAACCATCCTTAAGTATTTAAGAAATACTAAAGATCAGTGGCTGGTCTACGGTGATTTTGACTTAAAACTTGAGGGATATACCGACTCAAGTTTTCAGTCAGATCAAGATGATAGCAAGAGCGTGTCGGGATATATCTTTACTCTTAAGGGTGGGGCCATCTGCGGGAAGAGTTCCAAGCAGCATACAGTGGCAGATTCTACATATGAAGCAGAATATATCGCAACATCTGATGCCGCCAAGAAAGTTGTATGGTTGCGAAAGTTCATCACCGAGCTTGGAGTGACACCCTCCATTGATGTTCTAGTGTCTATATATTGTGACAATACAGGAGCCATAGCTCAAGCAAGAGAACCCAAAGCACATCAGCGGACCAAGCATATTCTACGTCGCTACCATTTGATTTGAGAGATCGTCGAACGAGGTAATATTGATCTTCAGAAGATTGACACAAAAGAAAATCTGGCTGACCCATTTACCAAAGTCCTCAGCATCAAAGAGTTCAACGAACACAAGTCAAAGATGGGTATTAGATACTGTGCCGATTGGCTTTAGGCTAAGTGGGAGTTGTTGGAAATTGTATCCTAAATGTCAATCGTCAGCATGTTGATGATTGAATTTTATAAATGAATTGACAAATCAATAAAGTATTTTTTGGCATCATTCATCATTTTACATCTTCAAATGGACTCTTATATGATGAAGTCCTTAGGACTTATTAATGATAAAGGAGGATTTATCTTCGAGTCCTTAAACTAGTTCGCGACCAAATGATATGTTGTTACAAGGACGATAGCATTATCGAGATTAGATCGTTGTGTGACATATACGTTGGTTGTCCTCTTAACCAAGGAGTGCGGAGACACTGGTATGCCACACACGTGAAGTGTAGGATTACATTTCACTGAACGTGACCAATTCCGGAATGCTCTACTGTCAAGAGATGTTTCGAGTGGATATGGGTATAAGTTTGGCCCTCTGACCTGAGACCGCAATCTGTGACTAGCAAGCAACTAATTATACTTTGGTACCGGACTACCTGGATTTCTAGTTCCGTGACGGAAGGTCACTGGGTGCAGTCAAGTACTTGCATAGTCAGTTATTGTGAGTCGAGATGGAATTGACCCCTCCGAGAAACAGGAAATAATGTCTTGTGATTAATTTAGCAAAACCTTGGCCAGGATAATCCCAGTGAGGAGTCACGGGATATCTAAAGTGATGCAGGAGCACGAGCCCAAATCATAATGGATGTACGTCGAGTTTGGATTCTTGCTTGGGAGTGCCCGAAAACACATTGGGTTCGTAATTTCTAGCATTTAATTGGATTGAGTCTATTTTATTTTGGTCACATTGAGTCCTTTTATTTTGGGTTTATTTGAGTTCTTATTTTGGGTTTGCAATTTGCTGTTTTATGTTTGCAATTGAATGCCAAGTGGCATCAAAAGAGTCCATGTTATGCAAGGATTGAGTCAAGTCATATTGGGTCATGTGTGGAGAATTTAGTTTAGTCGTATGAGTGAAATTGAGTCCTTATGTGAGAGGATTGAGTCCATGTGTTTAAGATTGAGTCCTTATAATTGAGTGCCATTAAGAAGGATTCCTAATGCTGTGAAGATCATCACTCATCACGTGGAGAAGTTCAACCATGAAGATCTCTCACATGTGGAAGAAATTCAGAGTTCAAATCCAGTTGAAATCCGTGACAGATTGAACACCATGTGGTATTTTGAAGATTTTGGAAGCTACAGAAGTCTGATTAAGTTGATTCAAATTTTGTTGGACAGTAGACATCCGTAGCTTTCCAATGACTATAAGAACATAAAATTTAGAGATCAGATGAAATTTGAGGAGTCTCCCGAACTTCATGCTGATGTTGGTACCTGAGAAGGAGTTCCACCTAGATTCCAACTCGTGGCATGCGGCTGAATTTCTTTTGATGGGTTTCAATCCACATGCCATAAGGAATGGATTCCTAGGTATCTAGGCTTAGGTGTCAAGGCCTTTGATTGGTCAATTAGAAAATTTAAATTTTGAATTGAGTCCTCATGTAATTAGGAGTCCAATTTAAAATTCTGTGCCAACCTTTCTTCCTATATAAAGAAGGTATGATGAATGAAGTTAGTTTTCTTTTGGATTTCGAAATTATGGTTTGTTTGCGTGAAGAGAGGCTACTCCTCTTGCTGGTGCGATGCCAAAGGGGCTGAGGGAAGGTGGGACGCCTCCCCTTCACGCCATTTGAAATTGGGTTGGTTTTGGATGAGATTTCCCTAACAAACTCAAGTTTATCCTTATCCCTTCTTTTGCTCTCACGCCTCCACCCCTTGTGTGCACCCTCCTTGAGTGCCACATCAGCATTTCAGCACCTCCCTCACGCCCAAGACTCCTTTCCCACGTCCTCCTCTAAGTCCTATTGCCATTAGGACTCCACACAACCCAATTCAGCCAAAAAAATTGGTCTAGCCAATTTCAGCCCCCACAAAAATTGGTGCCTAATTTTGGTCAATTGGCTGACCCTCCTTGAACCCAATCTCACCAACCAGCAACCCATCTTCTTCCTCCTTCCTTCCACCACAAAGAACCCTAGCCTCCATTGCCATTGCTTTGAAAAAAAAAAAAAGAGAAGAAAGATTCAGCCATCCTCAAGAAGAAAAAATCTGCAGCCCACCCCGATTGCGTCAATTGGTATCAGAGCGAATCCTTGTCGCCATGAGTACCAGAAGTGGTCGCCCCTACAACAATGAACGACAACGTACTGAGATGATGGCCGAGCTCATCCGGCAAGTGGCGGCCTTGAATCAGAATAAGTTGTTTGGGATCGTCTCTTCCCCGAGCCAAACAATCTTGAAGATGAACATGCTGCCCCCGTGCAACCTGAAAATTCAGAAGTGCCATTTGGAGGAGACCCCGATGTTGAAGCATTCTCCCCCAGGGGTCTATCACCCCAAAGGCCACCTAGGGATCAGCGGATGCCCCCTCCAAACATTCCTCGTATGGGGAATAATTTCAGGAACCCCTATGTTCATCAAAATCAGCGGGAGCGCCATGATCTCGACGATGTCATGAAGCGGGTTCGTGTAGAAGTTGCTGATTACAGCGGAAGCATGGACCCAACCTACTTCCAGGATTGGTTGATGTCTCTTGAAGACTACTTCGAATGGTTCAGCATGCCCAATGAAACCAAGGTGCGATTCGTGAAGATGAAGCTCAAGGGCCAAGCACGCATATGGTGGCATAGCGTTGAAGAGAAGCTTCATCGACTCCGACAGCCCCCTATCAATGATTGGGAGGAGATGAAACTTCGTTTGAAGGAAAAGTATCTTCCCCTTGATTATGAGGAGACACTCTTCGAAGAACTTCTGAAACTTCCTCAAGGAAGCTCTTCCGTAGAGGAGTATACGGCCCGATTCCATGAGTTGATGATCCGCAGCAACCTCACGGAGACGGATCGACAGTCCCTAACTCGGTACCAATCCGGGCTGAGGGATGACATCAAGAGGGAGCTAATGACAACGCGCATCTTCAGCCTAGAGGAGGCATACCAACTCGCCATTCGAGTTGAATCGCAGCTACGACAAAGACGCCCTGCGCAAGCACCAGTTGTACGACGATTTCCCGAGCGCAGCACCAATCGAGGAGTTCCATTTCCTCGAGGTAACGCCCCTGCTTTCAGATCTGAAACCTCTGTAAATAGAAGCACATATCAGGAAAGGGGTGCTCCAAGGGCTAATGAAAAGGGTAAAGGTCCTATGCCACAATCCACACCGCAAGGGAAGAATCCTGTTGAATGCTACAAGTGCGGCGGGCGAGGCCATTTCGCCGTTGTTTGTCCTACCCGAGACCAACGATTTGCATTGGTATGCGAGGAGGATGAGATCATAGGGCCCTCTGAAGTCACTCCTCCCTCTCAGCCCGCTGATGAAGAGGGAAATGAAGGAAACGAAGAACATGATGAAGAAGCCCCTGCGGTGGAGTTAGAAGCTTCAGATCTACCTGTGTGCGTCGTGCGGCGGGTTCTTACGGGTTGCAAACTGGAGGAGAACGTGGAGGAAGATTGGAGGCGCACCAATATCTTCCACACTCGCGTCGAGCATGCCAACAAGTCTCTAAACCTCATCATTGACAATGGAAGCTGCATGAATATCATTTCCGAAGAAGTGCTGAAAAGGCTGAATCTGAAACCGGTACCGCATCCAAAGCCGTATCGGGTAAGTTGGATCGAAGACTCCTCCATCCCTGTTAAACAAAGATGCTTGATCAGTTTTTCACTTGGTAAGGACCTCCGAGATGAAGTATGGTGCGATGTTCTGCCCATGAAAGCGTGCCATCTTCTTCTAGGAAGACCTTGGTTGTATGATCGTAGTGTCGAGTATGATGGTCGATCCAATTGTTATTCTCTATATTGTGCCAACAAAAGAGTTCTGTTAAAGCCCCTTAGGATCACTGATTTTACCTCTAAAAATCTGATAATCCAACGGGTTTTAACCATGAGAAAGTTTGAAGCTTGTAGCCGAGAGATTGGGGTCATGTATGCACTAATGGCTAGGAAAGTTGGGGCTGAAATTTCAGAAGTTGTTCCTCCTGATTTCAAGTCTATATTGGATGATTTCTCTGATGTAACCCCTGAGGACCTTCCCAAGGAGCTTCCACCGATGAGGGACATCCAACATTCCATAGATTTGGTGCCCGGTTCAAGTCTACCGAATCTTTCTGCATACCGGCTGAATCCTAGAGAACATGAGGAGCTTCACCGCCAAGTCCTGAAGCATGGGCCGCATGCAGAAGATTTTATTGCTGATGCCCTCAGTCAAAATTCATATGTTCTAACTCTTTTGAATGTTGAGGTAATGGGGTTTGCCAATCTAAAATTTTTGTACCCCTCTGAAGTATATTTTCAGCCCATATATGCAGAAGTTTCAGGAGTGGATCAGTGGCAGCATTCAGAATTTTTGACCCATGATTGCTTTCTTTTATGTGTCCCGGAGACCTCACTTGGTGATCATATTGTTCGAGAGGTCCATGGCGGAGACCTTGGTGGTCACTTTGGCTACGTCAAAACAGTCACCATGGTGGAGGATAAGTTCTATTTGCCGACCCTGCGCAAGGAAGCAAACTTTGTGTTGATGTGGTTGAGTGTTGAATGCAGAAATTTTCAGAAGCTTCAACCTTGCCAAGTCGAATTCTTCAAGGTGCTGAAGTGGATGGGACCCAAGGCCTTTGTGCTCAAGTTACCAGATGATTTGCAGGTTAGCCCCATCTTCTATGTTGAAGAGTTGCAGCCCTATGAAGCTCACTATGTTGAAGATGAAGACATCCCATCTGTACCATCTTCACTTCTTCGACGATCAGCCCCGACGGACATCATTGAGGACATCCTAGTTGTTCAGATAGTGTCCACCCACCAAGGAGGATATCAGAAGTTTTTCATTGGAGGACCGACTAAATTCAGATCGCTCATGATTAAAGACGGAGGAAGTCCAACAGCTAAATCCAAACTTCCACAAGCTCTATCAGTTGTGAAACTCGACGAAGTCGAGTCTTTTTTCCAGAAGGGGGGAATTGATGCAGGAGCACGAGCCCAAATCATAATGGATGTACGTCGAGTTTGGATTCTTGCTTGGGAGTGCCCGAAAACACATTGGGTTCGTAATTTCTAGCATTTAATTGGATTGAGTCTATTTTATTTTGGTCACATTGAGTCCTTTTATTTTGGGTTTATTTGAGTTCTTATTTTGGGTTTGCAATTTGCTACTTTATGTTTGCAATTGAATGCCAAGTGGCATCAAAAGAGTCCATGTTATGCAAGGATTGAGTCAAGTCATATTGGGTCATGTGTGGAGAATTTAGTTTAGTCGTATGAGTGAAATTGAGTCCTTATGTGAGAGGATTGAGTCCATGTGTTTAAGATTGAGTCCTTATAATTGAGTGCCATTAAGAAGGATTCCTAATGCCGTGAAGATCATCACTCATCACGTGGAGAAGTTCAACCATGAAGATCTCTCACATGTGGAAGAAATTCAGAGTTCAAATCCAGTTGAAATCCGTGACAGATTGAACACCATGTGGTATTTTGAAGATTTTGGAAGCTACAGAAGTCTGATTAAGTTGATTCAAATTTTGTTGGAAAGTAGACATCCGTAGCTTTCCAATGACTATAAGAACATGAAATTTGGAGATCAGATGAAATTTGAGAAGTCTCCCGAACTTCATGCTGATGTTGGTACCCGAGAAGGAGTTCCACCTAGATTCCAACTCGTGGCATGCGGCTGAATTTCTTTTGATGGGTTTCAATCCACACGCCATAAGGAATGGATTCCTAGGTGTCTAGGCTTAGGTGTCAAGGCCTTTGATTGGTCAATTAGAAAATTTAAATTTTGAATTGAGTCCTCATGTAATTAGGAGTCCAATTTAAAATTCTGTGCCAACCTTTCTTCCTATATAAAGAAGGGTATGATGAATGAAGTTAGTTTTCTTTTGGATTTCGAAATTATGGTTTGTTTGCGTGAAGAGAGGCTACTCCTCTTGCTGGTGCGATGCCAAAGGGGCTGAGGGAAGGTGGGACGCCTCCCCTTCACGCCATTTGAAATTGGGTTGGTTTTGGATGAGATTTCCCTAACAAACTCAAGTTTATCCTTATCCCTTCTTTTGCTCTCACGCCTCCACCCCTTGTGTGCACCCTCCTTGAGTGCCACATCAGCATTTCAGCACCTCCCTCATGCCCAAGACTCCTTTCCCACGTCCTCCTCTAAGTCCTATTGCCATTAGGACTCCACACAACCCAATTCAGCCAAAAAAATTGGTCTAGCCAATTTCAGCCCCCACAAAAATTGGTGCCTAATTTTGGTCAATTGGCTGACCTTCCTTGAACCCAATCTCACCAACCAGCAACCCATCTTCTTCCTCCTTCCTTCCACCACAAAGAACCCTAGCCTCCATTGCCATTGCTTTGAAAAAAAAAAAAGAGAAGAAAGATTCAGCCATCCTCAAGAAGAAAAAATCTGCAGCCCACCCCGATTGCGTCATAAAGTTAATCACATAATGGATGTACTAATTATAGGGTTGACAGTGAGCTCTAAGTCATCCTGGCATTAGGAGTCAAAGGGATTGAATTATATAGTAACCATAGTTCAGGATTCCAGAATATTTGCTTCGCATATATTCGGCCTATCCGGACGTCGGGTACCATTGCTAGATGGTCATATCGATTAGTGTAGGAAGTCGTTCCTATACTACAGGCTTAGGTTCGAACCTATGAGGTCACACGCATAGAAGATTCCTGATTGATCAAGAAGGCTGATGAATGATTAAGAATCATTCAGGGGTAATTTGGTCAATTCGATTGGCAAATTATCTTATAAAATAATTAAAGTAATTATCGAAGGATTAATTAGTAATTAGATTGCTAATGAACTCAATTGGATTGAGTAATTAGACTAAGGATGAGCCAAATTGAATTAGATTCAATTCTGGGCTCAATCAGGGTTTTTGACCTGATTGGATTAGGTCTGAATCAAGAGGACTTAGGTTGACCAAATTAAATTAGATTAAATTTGTGCTTAATTAAGGATTGACCTAATTGGATTAGGTTCAACCCATGGTAATTGGATCATTGTAATTGTTAGGATTTAATTAAATTAAATGGGTTTGATCTGAAACTGTTCGGATCTTGAAATCCACTTGTCACATATCCATGCATGGCGCCATAAATTGATTTTTAATATGATTAAAAATTAATTTAATTTATTTAATGGTGCCATGGGACACTTGGCAACATCAGAGACCTTTTTCATCATTAGATGGGTCGAAATGGAGAGATAAATTTATGAAAAGAATTGGATAAGATCAAATTCTCTCTCTTCATGACATATGTCATCCTTATCTTTATCTCACTTCTAATTAATGTTGAATTTCGAATTTAATCGCCACAAAATCACCACGTGACCCTCTAATCTAATTGGGAGCATGGGAATTTCGAAATTGAAAGAGAGAAGTGGCAACATGATGAATGGTTTAGATTAGATCAAGCTTCATCATGTAATGGCACATGAACTTGAATTTTGAATTCAAAATTCAAAACCCCACAAATCCTCCACAAATATGGGATGGTTGGCATTAAGTTAGAGGGGATAGCAACATTAAAAGGACCTCCATCAGCTGGTGGTTGAATTCAAGGAAAAAAGAGAGAAAAAGAAGAAAAAAAAAGGGAAAAGAAAAGAGAGGAACCCTAGTTCATGCATGAAAAAATTCTGCATTCAATCTAGCTGACTTCTTCCTCCTCTAAGTCCATCGCGCCATTAGTGTTAGGGGTCCCTGATAAGAGTCTTTAGATCAGATCTAAGTCCTCTTCAATCCCTATAAACCTTTCCTCCAAGTTCTTCCAAGAAGGTGGATCAAAAGTTGATAGTGTTGGGAAGATCAAATTTCAGCCTCAAGAAATTCTGTGCAAGCTAGCACTTTCGCAGGATTGGATCTCTTCAGGAACTTCGCGTGTACTTCTCGTAGAGGCCATTCGTGTGCGTGGCTGCGAAGTCAAGGATCAGATCCACAACTTTCATCCATCATAAAAGGTATTAATCTAGCATTAATCATTTATTATGGTGTCAAGATCTAGGTCCGATTCCCCGAGGTTTTACCCTCTTTTGGAGCTCCTCACGGAGATATCTCCAGAATCCATTCGATGGATATTCGGAGATTAATTGGAATAGAGTTCTTAAGTTTCAGATCTGATAGTTAATCATGCATGAAAGTTTTAGCATAATTGTTTAAACGATTTCGGCATAATCCTATGTGTTCTTAAGGTGTTAATTTCTAGATTTGATCTTGTAAGCATGCATGAATTAAATTATTTGATTCGATTTTTTTACTGCGTTTTAAAACTTAAAAAGAACTACGTATGGCTTGATCCCCCTTATGAAGGAGTACATAGGCAACCCGATCAAGTTCAGCCATGGTTTTTTAAAAAAAAAAAAATCAGCATGCTTAACACCGAAGAACCTAGGATCCACTTTCAAGTAATCCTTGTGAGAAGTCACAGGATTTCTAAAGTTGAATCACATCATGGATGCACTTATTATAGAGTTGACAGAACTCTGAAGTTATCCTGGCATTTAGGAGTCATAGGAATAAATTATACAGTAACCATAGTCCAAGGGTTCTTGAATGTTGCTTTGCGATCATTCGGCCTATCCGGATGTCGGGTACCATTGCTAAATGGTCATTTTGATTAGTACAAGAAGTTGTTCTTGTGCTACCGGCTTAGGTTCGAACCTATGGGGTCACACGCATAGAAGTTTCTAGGTTGATCAAATGGCTGATTAATGATTAAGAATCATTCAGGGGTAATTTGGTCAATTCGATTGACAAATTATCCTAAGCAAAAGTTGCATTAAAATAATTATTGAATTATTGGAGGGTTAATTAGTAATTGGATTACTAATAAATTCAATTTGATTGAATTATTGGACTTTAATTAAGCCAAATTGAATTAGATTCAATTTGGGCTAAATTAGGGTTTGACTTAATTCGATCGGGTTCGACCCGAGCCGATTGGGCATAACCTAATTGATCGGACTTGACCCAATTGGATTGGGATCGACTCTAGTCAATTAAGAGTCATTATTATGAAGAATTAAGTGGAATTAATTGTAATTGGATTGCAATTGGGATGATTTAATGAGCCAAATCAAATTGGGTTCGATCCAAATTAATTTGGGTTCATGATTGGGTCAATTTGATTAAACCAAGGTTTATACGGATTTTAAAGACCACATGTCGTCGTAGGATGAATATGACTTAAGTCATGTTCACACTATGTGGACTTTAAAGTCCACATGGCGTCGTAGGATGCATGCTCCCAAATCAATTAATTCTCCTAATGAGATTAGGAATCCTAATGTGATTAGGAAATTAATCAATTGATTAAGTGGACACATGTCATACATCTATGAGCACAAGGATTGGACACTTGGCATTAATCCAAGGGTGGGTTATAGTCCCATACTCCTAATAAGATTAGGAGAAGCCCTAAACCCAATCTATAAAAGGGTAGCAAGAGAGACATTATGAATTAATTCTCTCCTCTTCCTCTCCACGCCAAGGGTTTAGTGATTAGGATTTTTTAAGAACTTAGAGTTCTAAAAAATTCAGAAAAGGGTCACTTCATTACTTCTCCTCTTCTCCTTCTTCATTTTCTTCCTTCATCTCATAAGATCAATCAAAGGTTGATTGATTTTAGAAAGAACAAAATCAGCCACATCAGGGTTCCGCGCAAGCTAGCACTTCCGCAGGATCAGATCAACCCGGAGCTTCGCGTGGATCATCCATAGAGGCCAGACACGTATGTGGCTATGAGGCTCGACTTTCAGATCTTCAAATCCAACCTCTTCATCATAAGGTATGAGATTTATTTTATCTTAGTTAGGTTTAAAACTTAACAAGGATTACTGATTTTCTAATTCTATGATTAATCATGCTTATAGTTATTTTACATAAATAGTTTAAACATTCCTGTAATTTATTTTTGAGATATGATCTCCCTTGCATGCTTGGAATTAAAGAGTTTAATTCTATCTTTTTGCTACATTTTTTTGAAAATTTTTAAAATTACATGTATGCAAAAACCGGCTTTTCCCTTCAATTGGTATCAGAGCCAGATTGAATGTTTAAACAATTTATGCTTAAAATAATTGTAATTAAATCTAAGATTTATAAATATGTTTAGATCATATCTAAAGATGATTTATGAATGATTTAATTACTATTTTTGCATGAGTAACTAGATCTAAAATTTGGATGCATGTGATGCATGTTTTATGATTAATATATGTAATATATTGAACATGTAAAATTTGAAATCATAAACTTATTTAGATTAGATCTAAATGCAATTTATGATCCTTTTAATCTCTGATTTGTAAGACATATAAGATCTGAAAATAAATGCTTATGATGCATGTTATTTAAGTTAATTCATGTTAGTTTATATATGTGATATATGAACATAATGTTAGCATCCCACATATGCCATGAAAATTTTGAAATAATTTTCAGATTGCAGCGGAAAAACTATGCGGGATCCGTTCATCGCATGAACATATTTTAAAACCATTCGTTTATAGATAGTGTTGCTGGTAGTCCAAACCGAGAACGATTGGCACAGCGGTGTGAACGGGATTCCGTCTGAGTTGCCTTGGTTGGTGTTGATTGCGCTCCACCTTCCACCGGGAAACCTGCAAGCAAGCCTCGCACCACCACTGGGGTAGTGGGGGCCCTCCGACGATCAAGTCAGAGGAGATTGGAGGAGAAGGAGAGATAATAGTAGCAAGTAGGAGAATGCTCTGGAAGTTCTTGCTTACCCCCCCCTTCTCCCCCCAGCCGCATATATACCAGGCTGGGGGGTCTTTCAGGGGGGTTCGTCATCGTGGGGCACGATGGAGCTGCCACTGACACGGCCGTTACAGGGCGTCGTGGGGCAGCGCTGGGTACGGACATGACAGGGCGTAGTGGAGCTCCGCCTTGTACGGCCGTTACAGGGGATCGTGGAGCAGCGCCAGATACAACCGTTGCAGGGAGTAGTGGAGCAGGAGGCTGCGGCGTGCCTCTGGGGAATAGCCTGTCGTTGTCGATAGATGTCCGACTCGGGGTCGGGCTACGGAGACGAAGATGTCCGACTCGGGGTCGGATTGCTGGATCAAGGGGCTGCCGACTCGGGGTCGGGCTGCGGAGCCGAAGATATCCGACTCGGGGTCGGATTGCTGGATCAAGGGGCAGCCGACTCGGGGTCGGGCTGCGGAGCCGAAGATGTCCGACTCGGGGTCGGATTGCTGGATCAAGGGGCAGCCGACTCGGGGTCGGGCTGCGGAGCCGAAGATGTCCGACTCGGGGTCGGATTGCTGGATCAAGGGGCGGCCGTAGTCTTCCTGGGCGCGCGTGCCGGTCACGTGGGGCATGGTGGCTAAGTTCCCCCGTAACAGTAGCCCCCCACTTCCGAGCCTGGAACCAGAAGGGGAACGGGTGAAGGGAGTGATGCTTCGAGATTGCCGCCATCCCTCGGAGAGGCGCGCGCGCTTCGAGCTCCCCGCCTTCTTTATGGCGTATGGCGGTTGTTGCTGACCTGGCAGTCTGAGGATTTTGGCGGACATCCTTCCTTAATGGCGTCGATTCGCCTTTGGGGCGCGAGCGACCCTTCGGCAGCCAGGCGTCCTCTGGCGTCATCGAGGCGTCACCCACCTTTCCGCCTATTTAACCGGGGGCCCTCCTCCGTCCGCCTTTCTCTTTACAGACATCTTCGAGTTTCTCCTTTGCGCTGCCGTCATTGCCGTCGGACTGTTCGCTTGCTCCTCCTTTGACGCTCTCGGAGCCGTTCTTCCTTTTCTTCCGGTGAGTTGCCCCATTCTTCAATTTAAGGCTCTCCATACTTTCTCCTTTTGTATTAGGGTACTCCAGTCGTTCCGGTCCTTTCCCCCTTCTTGACCCCGTCCTGACCGTAGATTCACTGGCCATTAGGGATGGGCGAAGTGAGAGCAGACCGCATTAAGTCGGAGCTGGTCGCTGAAGACCTAGATAGGTTCGTGGCTCGATACCACCTTCCCGAGGCCTGCAATGTTACGCTCCCGGGGCCTGAGGAGAGGATGTCCCATCCTCCTCCAGGGAAGGTCGCCATCAATGAGGGCATTCTTCAGGCCGGGTTTCGCTTTCCCCCCTCGGACTTAGTCGTTCAGGTGCTTCGGGGTTTAAGAGTGGCGCCGACGCAACTGGTGCCGAACTCATGGCACGCCCTGACGGCCTTTCAGGTTCTCTGCCGCATGCACGAGGTTCCCGCCACCCTGAATGTCTTTTGGGAATGCTACGGCCTGAGCGGCCACCCCCAGGACAAAGGGTGGTGGTGCTTTGCGGCACGGCGAGGGTGCGGCCTCGTCAAGGAGGCTCCTACCTCCATTCACGGCTGGAAGGGGCGCTTCTTTTTCGTTGACGCAGATCCCTCTTGGGAAATCAGGGCTACCTGGGAGACACCGATGAAGTCCCCGATTGGCCTATCGAGGTTGTCGAGGGAGGAATCCGATGGCGTCGCCGTCTTGAAGGGGTTGGTTGCCGAGGGCCGGCTCCCCCCGGTGGCTCGCCTTATTTCCGAGGATACCTTGGTGAACGTCGGTCTGAGCTCGGTCCCCGCTGACCGTGAGCCCGCCACCATTTTTTTTTTAGCTCTTTTCTCCTATTTCGTTTCTTCTTTCCTTCAGTTTCTCAGCCTCCGACCATCTCATCCTTTTTGCAGAGATCGACGACATCATGCGGTCGGACAAGGCAACGGCTGTCGGTAGGACGTCCCTACTGGAAGCGGTCCAGAGGAAGAAACGAGCTCCTCCGAGCGGGGCCCCTCCGGCGAAGAAGTCCCGCAGGCAGGCGACTCCGACGCCGACAGACGGGTCCGGACCCACCGATCAGGGGGACGCCGCGGGCGCGGACCGGCAGTTGACGCTGTATGAGCCCTCCGATGCCGAGACTACCATTTCTCCGGAGGCATCACCCGGGCGCGCCCGAGATGGACGGGTCGGACGTGATCGGTCCCCAGCCCAGCCTTCGACTCGGTCGGCTCCGGATGATACGAGGAGGGACGCGCCGAGGCCCCGGCCGAGCGGGACCCTGTCAATTCCAGGGGCGGTCCCCGCCCCGAGCATGGTCAGCATGGCTCTTCCCCAAGCGATGGATAAGGGTAAGGCTGCAGAACCACCGTCCGACTCCGGGGAGAAGTCGGGGTCGGCCTTCACTTTCGCCGGCGCCCGAAACCTCATCGAGACGGTGCTGCTGGAGAAGGACTGCAGGCGGGTCCGGGAGATGAGGGTCCCTGACGTTGAGGCTGCCAGCTGCGTCTGTCTCATGTCGGTGAGTGTTCTTTTGGTCGCTTTCATCATTTATAGGCTCTGTTGATCCCCGCCTGACGCCCTCGTTTTTCCTATCTCTTAGCTCGCCCAGTACATGATCCGCCTGGAGGAGTGCTACGAGGAACAGGCGAGGCTTCTGGCGAGGGCCGAGAGCCAACTGAAGGCAGTAGAGGAGGGAGGTCAGGCTGCGGCGGGGAGGACGACCAGGGACCTCGAGATGAGGCTCCAGGTGGCCGAAGAGCGGGCACTCGGCTTCGTCACCCTCGAGAAGCAACTGTTGGAGGCTCAGGAGCGACTCAAGGTCGCCTCGGGTCTCGAGGGCGAGATCAAGAAGGCGGAGGAGCGGGCCGAGAAGCAGTCCCGGAAGGCTGCCGACTACCGGGAGAGGTGGGAGAAGGCCCAGCGGTCAGCCGACAACGCCCGCAACCGAACCCGGTCTCTTGAAGCCAAGCTGGGCGAATTGGAGTCGGCCTTGGAGAAGTCCCGCGCGAGCGACCAGGAGCTTCATTCGCGCCTGGAGGAGGCTGAGGCTGCTCGCATTGCTGCCGAGGCGAAGCACAAGGAGGCTCAGGCTGATCTGCTGAGGGTCTCCTCCGAGGCGGATGACCGGATTGTGGCGAAGGTCTTGGAGGCGAAAGCTCAGATTATGGAGCGGGCAGAGGCGGCGCTGGCCGAGAAGAGTGCGGAGATCGGGCGTCAGGCGGTACAGGCTTATCGTCAGTCCGCCGAGTTCACTAGTGATATGTCGGAGGCGGTACAGGCCTATCGTCAGTCTGACGAGTTCGTCCGTGACATATCGGACGCGGGGTCCGACTCCTTTGTCTTAGGCTTCGAGGAAGGCCTGGCAAGGGTGTCGGCTAAGTACCCCGAAATTGACCTGAGTGGGATCTCCCTTCTCGACTCCCCTTCGGCGCCATTGCCTGCTGATTCTCCAATCGTCTCCCTACCCCTTGCGGACGTGCCGGGCGTTCCCGACCCGGGGGTTCCTCCAAGCTGACCCTCTGTACTTTTCTTTGTGCGTTGGCATTTTGCCAAGTTGTATGGGTTTCGGCCCTGAAACAATGAAAGTTAATGCAAATAGAGTTTCTTCATTTCACTTTCGTCCTTCTTCTTTTTAACTCTTGGTAGCGTTTCGCTGACTCCCGACTCTTGAAATTCTTCTGGCGCTAGGCCAGGTATCTGAGGGTTAGGCCTCAGGGAATTCTTCCGGCGCTAAGCCAGGCATCCGAGGGTTAGGCCTCAGGAACTTCTTCCGGCGCTAAGCCAGGCATCCGAGGGTTAGGCCTCAGGAAATTCTTCTGGCGCTAGGCCAGGCATCCGAGGGTTAGGCCTCAGGGAATTCTTCCGGCGCTACGCCAGGCATCCGAGGGTTAGGCCTCAGGAACTTCTTCCGGCGCTAGGCCAGGCATCCAAGGGTTAGGCCTCAGGAACTTCTTCCGGCGCTAAGCCAGGCATCCGAGGGTTAGGCCTCAGGAACTTCTTCCGGCGCTAGGCCAGGCATCCGAGGGTTAGGCCTCAGGAACTTCTTCCGGCGCTAAGCCAGGCATCCGAGGGTTAGGCCTCCGGAACTTCTTCTGGCGCTAGGCCAGGCATCCGAGGGTTAGGCCTCAGGAACTTCTTCCGGCGCTAAGCCAGGCATCCGAGGGTTAGGCCTCAGGAAATTCCGCTCGTTGGTCGGCCAAGGCTGGCGCAAGCCGAGGCGACCGGTCGGGACTTCAGGCTAGTCTGCTCCCGGGATGATCATCGGGTTAGCCTGGCATCCGAGGGCCGAGCCTCGGGAAATTCCGCTCGTTGGTCGGCCAAGGATGGCGCAAGCCGAGGCGACCGGTCGGGGCTTCAGGCTAGTCTGCTCCCGGGATGATCATCGGGTTAGCCTGGCATCCGAGGGCCGAGCCTCGGGAAATTCCGCTCGTTGGTCGGCCAAGGCTGGCGCAAGCCGAGGCGACCGGTCGGGGCTTCAGGCTAGTCTGCTCCCGGGATGATCATCGGGTTAGCCTGGCATCCGAGGGCCGAGCCTCGGGAAATTCCGCTCGTTGGTCGGCCAAGGCTGGCGCAAGCCGAGGCGACCGGTCGGGGCTTCAGGCTAGTCTGCTCCCGGGATGATCATCGGGTTAGCCTGGCATCCGAGGGTTGTCAGGCCTCAAGAAATTCCGCTCGTTGGTCGGCCAAGGCTGGCGCAAGCCGAGGCGACCGGTCGGGGCTTCAGGCTAGTCTGCTCCCGGGATGATCATCGGGTTAGCCTGGCATCCGAGGGCCGAGCCTCGGGAAATTCCGCTCGTTGGTCGGCCAAGGCTGGCGCAAGCCGAGGAGACCGATCGGGGCTTCAGGCTAGTCTGCTCCCGGGATGATCATCGGGTTAGCCTGGCATCCGAGGGCCGAGCCTCGAGAAATTCCACTCGTTGGTCGGCCAAGGCTGGCGCAAGCCGAGGCGACCGGTCGGGGCTTCAGGCTAGTCTGCTCCCGGGATGATCATCGGGTTAGCCTGGCATCCGAGGGCCGAGCCTCGGGAAATTCCGCTCGCTGGTCGTGCGCCTGTCGCTTGCCGCCCGACGGGATTTCTCCGTGGCCAGCTGCGATCGTGTTTCTCCTCCTCTCCAAGCGTTGCCTGGGAAACACCAGATGGGCATTAAATGCTAATTGAGGGGTTACCTGGGAAATCGGATCGCCAGTTGCTGCTTGCGAGGAGTGTCAGTTAAGCGGCCGCGATACGCGCGTTCTTCGAGGCGGATGCGGCCTGGGCGCGAGCGGAGATACGTGGACCTAGGGGTACAGGCCATCCGGAGTGTCCTGCACAAAGAATGCGATTAAGGAGAATAACGCTTAGAAAATCGCGGAAAGATACGCCTCGAGAGCCGGATCGGCTCCGGATTCAATGCGCCCGCATTTATTGGAGCCACCCGCATCGGAACGACCGGGGGGCCGCAGTTTGGCTATAAATATAGGTGCAGGTGCGATGGAGCCTGCCAAGCCGGAGCTGTTCAGATTGCCATGGATCGTGGGCCTCCTCTCTGGCGCATGGTTGAGAGACCCCTATCGAAGGAACGGGAGGCGCGCCCTTCGCGACTTCCGCCAACTAGCCGTTTCATCTGGGATCAACAAGGAGGTTCTCCCCGGCGGAACTCCGCTCTAGGCATTTCATCCGGGATCACGTCTCCCCTCCTTGAAGTTCAGCCTCCCGATTGAGCTCCGCACCAGACGCTTGATCCGGGACCGCGCCTCCATATGCTCTTCTCCCTTGTATTCCTTCTCTCCCCTAACACTGGGGAGGACCGGAATATCCCTTGGAGGTGGCGTTCCCCTGGAGGCAGCGGGAGCTTCTTCTGCGGCGGCTCCTCGTCTTTTTCGTGAGGCGTGGATGGCGCCTCTGGGTAGGAGCAGTGTGGACTTCTCCTTCGTCCACTTCTTCTTCATCCGCGCCGGCTCTTCGTCTTTTTCGTGAGACGCCGATGGCGCCTCCGGTTGGAAGCACCCACTTCCGGCGGGATTGCAGCCGCTTCGGATGGAGGTTTCGGGATCCTAGATCTTCAGCTCCTCGGAGTCTCCACCTCTTCTTTACTTTCTTTACACCCTAATTCCCCTCTGGGAATTTCTTGTAATCACACGAGCACGCCATTGTAACCAGAAATTATTGAAATGAAAAGTGTTATACATTTTTGAACTGTCTTTCTGGCATTGTCGTTCTACTGGTAATACATCCGCAGGTTAGCGGAATTCCAGCTCCTTGAAATTTCTCGACCATTTAGGGCCTCCAACTGGTAGGAGCCAGGTCGGTTTACCCAGCGAACCCTATACGGGCCTTCCCAATTTGGCGCTAGCTTCCCACCTTCCGCAGGTTGAGATGCTTTAGCTCGCCTTAGCACCAGATCTCCGATTCTGAAAAGCTTCGGTCGGACCTTGGAGTTGTAATATCGGGCCACCCTCCGCTGATACATCGCCATCCGAACCTGCGCCATTTCCCTCGCTTCTTCCAAGAGATCCAGGTTCCCTCGGAGTTGCTCCGAATTGGCCTCGGGTCGGTGCGCGGCCACCCGAGGTGAGGGGAGTCCGAGCTCCACGGGGACAACGGCTTCCGTGCCATAGGTTAGGCTGAAAGGCGTCTCCCCGGTAGGGGTCCGATGCGTGGTCCGATACGCCCAAAGGACATTCTCGAGTTCTTCGACCCAAGCTTACCCCGTCCGACCGATTTGCGCTTTGATTCCTTGGAGGATTGTCCGATTTGTGACCTCGGCCTCGCCGTTGGTTTGGGGATGCGACACAGATGTGAACCGATGCTCGATCCCGAACTCCTCGCAGAAGTCACGGAAATGCTTGTTGTCGAACTGTCGACCATTATCCGAGATGAGGACCCGAGGTACCCCAAATCGAACAATGATGTTCTTCTTCACGAACTTCCGGACTTGCGCCTCCGTGATAGTGGCCAGCGGCTCTGCCTCCACCCACTTGGTGAAGTAGTCGATTGCAACAATCAAAAACTTCCGCTGAGTTGAAGCGACGGGGAATGGTCCGAGGATATCCATTCCCCACTGGGCGAAGGGCCAGGGTGCAGTGATTGGTGCCAAGGGGACAGAAGGGACTCTCTGGACGTTGGCGTGGCACTGGCAGGCGTCGCATTTCCGTACATGATCCTTTGAGTCCTCCAACAAGGTAGGCCAATAATAGCCTTGCCTCATGATCTTGTGCGCCAAGGACCTAGCCCCCAAGTGTGATCCGCAAATGCCTTCGTGGACTTCGCCGAGGACGTAGGCCGCTTCCGAGGGGCGGAGGCACTTTAAGAGGGGGGCGGTGAACGAGGTCCGATACAGCCTCCCTTCATAGAGTACGTAGTAGGCGGACTTCATAACAAGTCGCCGAGCTTGATCTTCGTCTTCAGGGAGGATCCCTTCGGCGAGGTAGGCGACAAGCGGGTCCATCCAAGACGGCTCCGGATCAATCGCCATCACCGCTCCAGCCTCGCCGATGCTCGGGGCATCCAGAGTCTCCAGGTAGATCGCCCTCGACAAGTTGTGCGCGTCTGCGCCCACTAAGCGGGACAACCTGTCGGCCCTGGCATTTTCACTTCTTGGGACCTGCTGGATGTCTACACTGCCGAGGTCGGGAATGAGTGCTTGCACCTTCCGGACGTAATTCTGCATGGTCGGGTTCCGGGCCTCGAACTCCCCACGGACCTGCCCGACCACCAGCTGGGAGTCGGTGAAGACCTTCAGGCGCCGGATGCCGAGCTTCTTGGTGAGTTTGAGTCCCGTGACTAGGGCCTCGTACTCCGCCTCGTTGTTGGTCACTGGAAATCCGAACCTCAAGGCATACTCGGCTATCACTCCATCAGGACTGGTAAGGACCAGCCCGGCCCCTCCACCTTCGGGGTTCGACGACCCATCAATGTGAAGCGTCCAAATCGGGAGGTCGAGGCTGGGTGTTTCCGGCGACCTAGGTTCCGCCTCCTGCACCGTGCACTCAGCGAGGAAATCCGCGAGCACCTGGGCCTTGATGGCGGGTCGGGGCTGGTAGCGGATGTCGAACTCACCAAGTTCTACTACCCACTTCACCAGCCGTCTCGCATTCTCAGGATTGCTGAGGATCTGCCGCAGCGGTTGATCGGTCAAGAGGGTGACAGAATGGGCCTGGAAATAGGGGCGAAGCCTCCTAGTCGCGGTCAGCAGCGCGAAGGCGATCTTTTCAGCCTTCGTATACCGCGTCTCGGCATCCCGTAGGACCCGGCTGATGTAGTACACAGGCTTCTGGAGCTTTGCCTCTTCCCGAACCAGTACCGCACTAACTGCGGTTGGGGAGACCGCCAGATAGAGGTAGAGCATCTCTCCTTCTTGCGGCTTGGACAGCAGGGGAGGAGACGCCAAGTATTCCTTGAGCTGGTCAAATGCTGCTTGACATTCGGCCGTCCAGAGGAAGTCTTTTGGGCGTTTCAATACCTTGAAGAAAGGTTGGCAGCGTTCGGCCGATTTTGTCACAAATCGTCCGAGCGCGGCGACCCTCCCAGCGAGCTCCTGAACCTCCTTCACTTTGGTCGGAGGGGACATATCTTGGATGGCCTTGATTTTGTCCGGGTTGGCTTCGATCCCCCGCTGGTTGACAATGAAACCGAGGAACCTCCCGGCCGAAGCGCCAAAGGCGCACTTCGCTGGGTTCAGCTTCATGCGAAACTTCCGCAAGGTGGCGAAAGTCTCCTCCAGATCCGCGATGTGCTGGTCTGCACGGCGGCTCTTCACCAGCATATCGTCCACGTACACCTCCATGTTTCGGCCGATTTGCTCTTTAAAGATTTTGTTGACGAGGCGCTGGTAAGTGGCGCCAGCATTCTTCAGACCGAAGGGCATTACCTTGTAACAGTACAGCCCCCGGTCTGTTATAAAGGCAGTTTTCTCCTCGTCCTGTGGAGCCATCATTATCTGGTTGTAGCCGGAGAAGGCGTCCATGAAAGACAGCAGCTGATACTCGGAAGTCGCGTCGACCAGTTGGTCTATCCGCGGAAGCGGAAAGCTATCCTTGGGACACGCCTTGTTCAGGTCGGTGTAGTCGACGCACATCCTCCACTTTCCGCTCGCCTTCCTGACAAGTACGACATTTGCCAGCCATTCGGGGTAGCTGACCTCCCTTATGAATCCTGCCTCCAAGAGCTTGTCTACCTCCTGGTCGACCGCTCGGATCCGATCCGGGGCACAGTGTCTCTTCTTCTGTTTTACCGGTCGGTGGGTCGGGTCGACGTTGAGGGCGTGAGAAATGACCTCTGGGTCGATCCCAGGTACATCGGCCGCCGACCAGGCAAACACATCGGCATTGGCTCGGAGGAATTCCACCAACCGGGCCCGAGCTCCCAGGTCGAGATTGGCGCCGACCCGGATCGTCCTGTCCGGGCGACCTTCCTCGAGGGGAACTTCGATCACACCCTCGGCCGGCTCTCCGTGCCGCAAGGCCACCTCGTCTCTGGCGTCGAGGGACTCGACGCTTAAGGCTTCTACGGGCTCCTTCCCTTTGAGAGTTGCTAGGAAACATTGCCTTGCGGTCGGTTGGTCACCTCGGACGTCTCCAATCCCGGCCGCCGTGGGGAACCGCATGAGCAAGTGGTACGTAGAGACCACCGCGCGAAGGGCGTTCAGTCCGGGTCGTCCGAGGATAGCGTTGTAGGCCGAGGGAACACGGACGACCAAGAACCCGAGCCGCACCGTGGCTTCTGCGGGTGCAACGCCCGCAGTCACAGGCAGCTCAACGACACCTTCGGCCGAGATAGCGTCACCAGTGAATCCTATGAGGGGGGTGGATGTTTTGTGCAACAATTGTCTGGACAAGCTCATCTTTTGGAAGGCCTCGTAAAACAAAATATCAGCTGAGCTTCCACTATCCACAAGAACACGCCTTACATCATAATTTGCCATAGTGAGGGAGATCACCATGGCGTCATCGTGGGGGGTCTGAACCCCCTTTACATCTTCATCACAAAAAGTGATTACATTACCGACCCTTTGCCTCTTCGCGACGGCTGCCCCTGACGCTTCAGTCGAGCCCCCTGCGTTCCTCTCGGGCCGGGGGCAGCCCCCAGTGATAGTGTGGATCACGCCCGCGACGGGTCGATTCTGCTCCCGAGGCTCCTGAGGGGCCGGGTCGGCCGGACGCGGGTCTGGGGGGGACGTCGGTCGTTCACATATCGACCGAGACGCCCTCGGCGGATGAGAGCCTCGATCTCGTCCCGAAGCTGGAAGCAGTCTTCGGTGTCGTGGCCGTGGTCCCGGTGGTACTCACAGTACGCCCGAGAGGGCCTCCTCCCAGGAATCCTCTTCATCTGTCTCGGGACCGGGAGGTCCTCCCGCCCCTTGATTTCTATGAGGATCTGGGCCCGGGGAGTCAGGAGAGGAGTGTACCGGTTGAAACGTCGGGGCGGAGAACGAGGGCGTAGGGCGCCGTGGTTCCTCGCCGGCGACAGGCTTCTGCGCCGACGTTGAGGCGTCGGGCTCCTCCTCTGGTGTGCCTCTTTTCGCCTTTTCTTCCCGAGCTTTGGAGGGATCTCGGCGGCCTCCTTGCTCCGGTGGGCGGCCGCTTCCTCGGCGTCCGCATACTGGTTCGCCTGGGACAACAGCTCCGTGAAGCTCCGCGGCAGGCGTTTGTCCAGGGAGAAGGTGAGTCTGCCCTTTCGGAAGCCACGCTTCAGGGCTGAAAGAGCCACCTCCTGGCTCAGGTTCCGGACTTCCAGCGTAGCCTTGTTGAAGCGGGTAAGATAATCCCGCAAGCTTTCTCCCTCGTTTTGCCGGACATCAAAGAGGGAGTCGGAGACCAGTCGCCGCCGGCTACTGACGGCGAAATGGGTGATGAAGAGGCGAGTAAACTGGTCGAAGGACTGGATTGAGTTAGCCTCCAAGCCGGCGAACCACGCCCTTGCCGGGCCACGGAGGGTCGCCGGGAAGGCCTTGCAGAGGAGAGGATCTGATGCTCCGTGGAGGAGCATAAGGGTCCTGAAACTCTCGACGTGATCCCGCGGGTCCGCCGCCCCGTCATAGGGCTCGATCGCCGGCATTTTAAACCCCGGCGGATTCGGGGTCCGTAGGATCCTCGAGGCAAGCGCCGGCTGGGAGGAGATCTCCAAGTCGGCGAAGGGATCTTTGGAGTGGCCCTTCAGGACCTGGAGTTGTCGGTGGAGATCGTCCACCCGCCGGTCCAGGGAGCGCGACCGATGGGTGGGAGACAAGGAGCACCGAGAGGGGGACCGACTGGAGCGCGGGTTCCTTGAGGACTGGGGGGTCTGGGAACGCGCCCGGGCCCGCCTCTCGTACCCCGCGCAGCTCCGATGGGAAGGTCCCGGCAGAATGGACCGTGCTCGAGAATCTTCCTCGCGCCGGCGCTCCTCCCCATGGGAGAGGAAGGAGCGCGGGTTGAGGAGGACAGGTGAGCGCTCAGGGAGCAGCGGCTCCTGGGCCCGCTGCGGCGCCCGAGACATCACACCCTGCAGGTTCTGCACTGCCTCCGCGAGGGTGCGAACCTGCTGGGCTAACTGGTCGAACTGAGCGGCTTCGACCATCTGAATGGGAGGTGGAGCGGTGGAGTGTTGCTGAGAATGTGTTGGAGACGCAGCGGCCTCCCGGCCGGAGGCGCGAGAGGCCCCGCGACCGGAGGCATTGGAAGCTCCACGACCACCTCGCCGTGCCATTACGATCGCTCTGAGATTCGCCCCTTCCTCTAGCGCCAACTATTGCTGGTAGTCCAAACCGAGAACGATTGGCACAGCGGTGTGAACGGGATTCCGTCTGAGTTGCCTTGGTTGGTGTTGATTGCGCTCCACCTTCCACCGGGAAACCTGCAAGCAAGCCTCGCACCACCACTGGGGTAGTGGGGGCCCTCCGACGATCAAGTCAGAGGAGATTGGAGGAGAAGGAGAGATAATAGTAGCAAGTAGGAGAATGCTCTGAAAATTCTTGCTTACCCCCCCTTCTCCCCCCAGCCGCATATATACCAGGCTGGGGGGTCTTTCAGGGGGGTTCGTCATCGTGGGGCACGATGGAGCTGCCACTGACACGGCCGTTACAGGGCGTCGTGGGGCAGCGCTGGGTACGGACATGACAGGGCGTAGTGGAGCTCCGCCTTGTACGGCCGTTACAGGGGATCGTGGAGCAGCGCCAGATACAACCGTTGCAGGGAGTAGTGGAGCAGGAGGCTGCGGCGTGCCTCTGGGGAATAGCCTGTCGTTGTCGATAGATGTCCGACTCGGGGTCGGGCTGCGGAGACGAAGATGTCCGACTCGGGGTCGGATTGCTGGATCAAGGGGCTGCCGACTCGGGGTCGGGCTGCGGAGCCGAAGATATCCGACTCGGGGTCGGATTGCTGGATCAAGGGGCAGCCGACTCGGGGTCGGGCTGCGGAGCCGAAGATATCCGACTCGGGGTCGGATTGCTGGATCAAGGGGCAGCCGACTAGGGGTCGGGCTGCGGAGCCGAAGATGTCTGACTCGGGGTCGGATTGCTGGATCAAGGGGCTGCCGTAGTCTTCCTGGGCGCGCGTGCCGGTCACGTGGGGCATGGTGGCTAAGTTCCCCCGTAACAGATAGATTAGAATTAAATTATTTTAAACTATTTTAAAATCATTAAGAAGATCAGATCTTCACCTTGTGCGGATAGATGGTCTCCGCAAATCTGATTCACGTGGATTTGTAGAAGGTTCGATGGAAGCCGCACACGCGTCCGGCCTCTAGGGGTATCCACACGAGGTAATGATTCGATCGAAGCCTACGTATCTCCCCGGGGTGCTAGCTCCCTTGCAGAGATGGCTATGGATGGCTGAAGTCCTCTCCTTTGAATCAACCTTTGATTGGCTTGAGAGGAGGAAGAAGAAGGAAGTGCCAAGGAAGAAGAAATAAAGGCTCTCTGCAGCCTTTTTCTTTTCCTTGCGCTAGAACCAAAAGAAGAAAGGGAAGGAGATCACATCACCCTTGATTTCTTCCCTTGTTTCTTGCGGATGGAAGGAGGAATGGGAGAGGAGGTTTTCTGCCGTGAAAGCCAAGGAAAAACCATCAAAATGCTGGCCAAAATCCCCTTCCCTTTTAATTAGTTAAGAGATAAGGATGAGTTCCTATTTTTTAGGAACTCATCTTTATCTCTTCTTTTTGGCTAACAAGGAGGGGCGTGTGCCCCTCCTCTTTCTCCCACGCACACCCCAAGGGGAGGGGCGTGGGCCCCTCCCTCAAGTTCATTTAAATCTGCTATTTAAATAAATTAAAGGGAGTTTTAATTTGGGTCCATTGCATGAGTCCAATCCTAGTCAAAATAGAATTTTTATGAACCCATTTCAATTTCCTCCAATTCCTAATCCAATTAGAATTTAATTGAGCCATGACTCTATTGAACTCTTCAATCCTAATCCAATTAGGAGTCATGAAATTAATTAGATTAAATTTAAAATTAATTAGGACTTAAGAAAATCCTAATCTAATCAGGACTTGTTCAATTTTCAGCCCTAAGACAATTTGGACTTTAGAAATCTTATTCCAAATAGGATTCTAATTTAATTTGAAATCCTAATCCAATTAGGGCTCCATGATTCCCACTCCAAGTAGGACTCATGATCAAGTCCAATTAATTAAATCCAATTAATTAAATTAAATTGCAATCCGATTGCAATTATTCCTTCTTCTAGCCACTAACTCTTAGCGGGTTTTCATTTATCAATCTAATTGATTATTTGTGATTCCTAATCACATTCAACCATCGGATTGGTCATTACCTCTAATGTGTGTGACCCCATAGGTTCCATTCTGACTGGTACTGAGATATATTGTGATCTCTATCACAATATCATTGAAAACTTTTTTCAATGGGTTGAAACAATTTCAACTCAACTCATCAGGGTTTATCGACCATCAAGATGATCCCTGTGAGTCTCACCATCCACCAGTGACACCAAGCAGTATGTAGTGGCCACCCAGCAGAATAGAATGATGAACCTCTAGGTGCAGTTATCGTATGATACAGTCCTTCTATCATGGATCCCTACAGACCGGAGGTCATGGATAACTCGTCAAACCCCGTCGTCTGTCATATGTCTAGATTTATTTGACTTGAGTTCGATAGTGAAAAACTCTTTCTCCACTTTATATTTCTGCCCTGGCCAAGGTCTTAGAACTCAGTCTAACAAATCACATAGGATCACTCCTCTTCTATCAAGGTCGATAGATTCCATGTAAGTGCATACCCTACTCCTACAGTGAACTTACTGCAGCCAATCTACACTACAAGGACCCATATGGCTAGAGACCATATATACATGTAGTGAAACTACAATAACCTCACTGTGAGTAGCCGAAGCACCACAGGTTAAAGGACCAGTCATACTACTGCAACATCAAGCAAGTCACTGACGAGTGGATAGACATCCAAGTGACTTCTTGTCTTGGTCACGCTCAGTACCCTTGTTCTCTAACAAGCACCTGCACTATCACTTCAGTGTCCCTACACTGTGGACTCAAGTCTCGTCCATCCAGAAGAAAAGTGATCTGTGCACTGATCGGATCGATCACCGTCCTCGTGATGATCCATTGATCAGGAGCATTTAGAAATTAGTCACCAATGATACATGGCTCAAATTCTCAACTCTTGAGAATATGTATCATCATCTTATTAATTCCTTGGACGATTCATAGACACATAAACAATATGAATAAAAAAGATGCCCATTTATTATTCAATAATAATAAAGTCAAGTACAAATTTATGTTCTAGAATTAATAATGTGTCCGCCAGATTGGCTTCTAGGGCATACATCTAACAATCTCCCACTTGCACTAAAGCCAATTAGACATATATCTAAGTCCCATCTTCTCAAGGTGGGCTTCTGTCTTCTGCTGATTTAACTGCTTAGTGAGCGGGTCTGCCACGTTGTCCGCGGAGTCTACTTTCTGCACCTCGACATATTTCTTCTCGAGGTATTTGCGTATGAGGTGAAAGCGCTGCTCTATGTGCTTGGACTTCTGATGAGACCTTGGCTCCTTAGCAAGGGCTATGGCGCCATTATTATCGCAGTAGAGTGTGATGGCATCCGATGGCATTACATCTAGCTCTGCAATGAATTTGTTTAACCAAAAGGCTTCCTTTGCAGCTTCAGAGGCGGCGATATACTCAGCTTCCATGGTAGAATCAGCAATGATCGGTTGTTTGGAACTCTTCCAATTTACCGTACCACCATTGCACAAGAACACATATCCAAATGTAGACTTTCTATCATCAATATCAGTCATAAAATCTGAATCTGTGTATCCTTCTACCTTTAACTCTGATGGTCCTCCAAAAATCAAGAACAAATCTTTAGTTCTTCTCAAGTACTTAAGAATGTTCTTCACAGCTGTCCAGTGCTCTTCACCTGGATTCGACTGATATCTGCTAGTGACACTCACAGCAAGGGCTATATCAGGTCGTGTACACAGCATGGCATACATAAGGCTTCCTATTGCAGAAGCATAAGGAATCCTGCTCATGCGTTGAATCTCTTCAGATATGTTGGGGCACATCTTTTTGGAGAGATGAATCCCATGTCTTAGGGGTAATAGACCCCTCTTGGAGTTTTCCATACTGAACCTCTTCAGTACCTCCTCTATGTACATCTTCTGTGATAGGCCAAGCATCCTTTTAGATCTATCCCTATAGATCTTTATCCCCAAAATGTAGGATGCTTCTTCAAGGTCTTTCATGGAGAACTCTTTTGATAACCAGACCTTGACCGAGGTTAGCATAGGAATATCATTTTCTATCAGGAGGATGTCATCCACGTACAGTACGAGGAACACGACAGCACTCCCACTAACCTTCTTGTAAACACACGGTTCCTCTTCATTCTTGATGAACTCAAACGATTTGATCGCATTATTAAAACGAGTGTTCCAACTCCGAGATGCTTGCTTTAGTCCATAGATGGACCTTTGCAGCTTGCAGACCTTGTGATCACCATCACTGAAAGTGAAACCCAAAGGCTGCTCCATATAGATATCTTCATCAAGATATCCATTCAGGAAAGCAGTTTTCACATCTATCTGCCATATTTCATAATCATGAAATGCTGCAATGGCAAGCAATGTTCGAATGGATTTCAGCATGGCTACAGGTGAAAAGGTCTCCTGATAGTCAATGCCTTCGTGCTGACTATACCCTTTTGCTACTAGCCTTGCCTTATAGGTCTCTACCTTTCCATCCGAACCTATCTTCATTTTATAGATCCATTTACATTCAATAGGTACTATACCTTCTAGTGGATCTACTAAGGTCCAAACTTGGTTGGAATACATAGAGTCTATCTCTGACTTCATGGCTTCCAGCCATTTCTCGGAATCGATATCAGATATCGCCTCATTGTAGGTATTGGGATCTTGTATATATTCCCTATCTCCCATGAGGAACATTTCCTCTGTATCCTCTACTAGTATACCTAAGTATCTATCGGGAGGATGGGAGACCCTACTTGATCTACGAGGTGGAGGAGGTACAACGTGTACTGGCTCTATGTGAATAGGTTCTATAGGATCCATTACTTGTTGCTTTTCAGAGACTCTCTCTTCAAGCTCAATTTTCCTCCCACTGCCTCTATCAAGGATAAACTGTTTTTTCAAGAAGACGGCATGTCGGCTCACAAACACATTGTGATCCTCTGAGACGTAAAAATTGTATCCTAATGACTCTTTAGGATATCCAATGAAACGAGCACTTATGGTCCTAGGCTCTAACTTGTCCGCCTGCATTCTTTTGACATGGGCCGGACATCCCCAAATCTTGAGATGACCAAGACTCGGCTTCTTACCATGCCATATCTCATACGGTGTGGTAGGAACGGATTTAGAGGGAACTCTATTCAATAAATAAATCGCGGATAATAAGGCATCTCCCCAAAGAAACATAGGCAGTTCTGTGAAGCTCATCATGGATCGGACCGTATCCAATAGAGTCTGATTCCTCCTTTCTGACACCCCGTTGAGTTGAGGTGTACCCGGAGGTGTCCATTGTGAGACTATGCCATTCTCCTTGAGATAGTCCCGGAATTTTCCACTAAGGTATTCTCCTCCTCGATCTGATCGAAGAACCTTAAGGATTTTTTCTGTCTGTTTTTCTACTTCATTTCTGAACTCTTTGAACTTTTCAAAAGACTCAGATTTGTTTCTCATAAGATACACATACCCATATCGTGAATAGTCATCGGTAAAGGTAATGAAGTATGAATAACGACCCCTGGCTGACACATCAAATGGGCCACATACATCAGTATGAACCAGGGTAAGTATTTCAGTGGTCCTCTCCCCATGTCCTACAAAAGGTAATCTAGCCATTTTTCCTTGAAGACAGGACTCACAAACTGGATATGACTCAGAAGTCAATGGGCCGAGAAGCCCATCTTTCTCCAATTTGTTCATTCTGTCCTCTCCAATATGGCCAAGCCTGAAGTGCCACAAATACTTCTGGTTTATCTCATCTCTCGATCTTTTAGATCCTATGGCATCCACTACTTGCTCAGACACATTCACAGATACATCAATATGCAAGTGATAAAGACTGTCAATCATGAAACCACGTGCAACTAATTTATTTCTGAAATAAATAGAACAGCAGTCTTTGTCAAATGACAAAACATGACCATCCTGTGCTAAACATAAAATAGAAATTAAATTCCTGCTAGCAGCAGGGACATAATAACAGTCTTTGAGCAATAAACTAAATCCAGACGGTAATCGCAGAGGGTAAGTGCCTACAGCCACAGCAGCAACTCTTGCTCCATTGCCAACCCGAAGGGTTACTGCACCTTCTGCCAGCCTTCTACTTTCCTTTAGACCCTGCATAGTAGTGCATAAATGAATACTAGAACCAGAATCTATAACCCAACTAGAAGTAGAAGAAACCGTAAGATTAGTTTCAATTACGAGCAAGTCTAACATACCTTCAGAAGGTGTGTCTTTTTTGTTCTTCAGGCTCTCGAGGTATAAAGGGCAGTTCCTTTTCCAGTGGCCGTCGACGTTGCAGTGGAAACATTTTTCCTTGTCATTAGCCTTTTTCTTATGAATTTCCTTCTTAGGCTTTTTGTCTTTCTTGTGCTTCTTTGCAGACTTCTTTTTCTTCCAAGTAGACTTTCTCTTGAAACCAGAAGTCAGCTCAGCAGCCAGAACAGAGCCCCTTGAACCTTTCAAGGCTCCTTCAGCAGTTACCAACATGTTCAACAACTCGGTCTTCGTGCATTCAATTTTATTCATATGGTAGTTTACTCTAAACTGACCAAATGAATCAGGAAGGGATTGCAGGATCAGATCTATCTGCAGTTCCTTATGCATGGACATACTGAGCTTCTCAAGCTTCTCGAGGTCCTTGATCATAGTCAGACAATGATCATGGACAGACTGCCCCTCGCGCATCTTTGCCTTGAAGAGCCTCTTGGACACTTCAAAGCGTGCAGTGCGGCTCTGCTCACCATACAACTCTTGCAGATGAGCCAGTATTTCCCTAGCAGTCTTAATGTTCTCATGCTGGCATTGAAGTTCGTTAGTCATGGATGCCACGATGTAGCACTTGACCCTAATGTCGTCATCAGTCCACTTCTGATGCGTCTCACGCTGATCATCAGTAGGACGTGCTGGTAGCCTAGGGATATCATTCTCGAGCACATACCCTATTTTCTCACAATTCAGAACAATTTTCAGGTTCCTAAGCCAGTCTTTATAGTTGGTTCCGGTCAGTCTGTTGGTCTCAAGGATTCGGGTCAAAGGGTTTGAAGCTGACATTGTGATCTGTAGAGAGTAAAGATTCTAGTTAGACTTTGTACTTGAACTTAATTTGTTATAGGGACTTTTAAAACAAATATGCTCCCACTATTTTCTCGAATCCCTCATACTCCCCTGATGGAGAAACGAAAACCTACGCGACTAGGATTTTTAGTGGGTACTGCGGTCTCACCGATTTACATGCCGCCTCACCTAACAGTTATTGGTGACATATAAATGGATGAGTGTACAACTATTGTACAATGCTTCTCAAGCAAATTGCAGTGGTACTTGGTCTCTAAGTCATGAAGACCTCACCTAACAGTTATTGGCCCCATTACTTAGTTAAGTCAGACCCACCATATAACCGCAGAAATAAAGTCGTCATTGGGTCCTCACCTAACAGTTATTGGTGCCCAACCCCACCTTTACCCTACAACATCTCATGTCTAATAGAGAGGTCCAGTCCTCCGATGCAACTTGCCTACTGTGTCCAGCCGAGACAAATCAACGCCAGAAAGACCTTAGCAGCTCTACTACGGTGGAAGACCTATGGACTTAATATTGCATAATCAAGTCTTAGTGTTTGCAACTTGAGTTCTTCATAAGAGGTAATCGAATAATTGGCCAGGTAAGCAGGTGGGAGGCTCCCCTTACTCAGAGAGTAAGGTCCTAATTAAGTAACCACCTTATAGGCTTGCCTAGACACCAATTAGATCAATTAATCTAATATGACTAACTCATGTTGGTTCACCCTCGACTGATTAGGGAGGTTTCGATTTAGGTCTCACTCGATCGCATATTCACATCTCATGCAAATATAAGTCTACCCGCATAATCATAAGCATTAAACATCCAGGCATTTATCAAAAATAAAATTAAATGGTGATGATCATGGATCCAGCATGGGGTCATTTTACAAGCACATGCACGTCAATTGGTTTGATCGTCTTCAACTCTTGACTTGATCTTGATCCTCTAGGTCCAATTGTGATCAACTCCTTGATCCATCTTCAATCAACCCTTGATCTTGATCCGCGCATGTTGAGCTTGTTGATGTACATATCGATCAACCATCGACGTGCAACACACATCACAGATTACATCCCAGATTGCTTTAAAAATTAAATAAAAATAAAAATAAAATTACAACCCTTTTCATTGAGACACGCAGGTCTCTAATACATAAATTTAAGATGCATGCAGGCATCTGAAAATTAAAATTACATGCATCACAGAACATCGCAGAACATTTCAGCACATTCAAAGGGTCCATCCATGATCATCACCATACGCATCACATGCATAAAAAAATTATTTTTAGATCTGTAATTTAATTGATTATTCCATCTCATGACTTGCTGATCATGCTAGATTTGACTCTAAACATTTGTAATCACATTATTAATGCATTAGAATCATTAATCTAAGCATCCATTAATTAGTATGCAGAAAAAACAGCAAGCTGAAAATTCTGCATACTTAATTTTCAGCAAGCATAATTCCTTAAATTTCAGATCTAAAATGCCTTGAAAAATTTAATTCTAATCTTAATCTACATAACCATGGCTCTGATACCACTGTTAGGGAGTCTCCACTCCTACATAGGTTCGGTCCTATTAAAAATAGGGTGACACCCATGTATACCTATCAGAGCACGCATCTCTATACGCCTCCGGATGGAGAGCCATGCTTCGTCACACGATCACGCGTGAGAGTTCCCGGAGATCGGTCACAACTCTTGGACCTTTGCTCTCTAACAAGCACCTACACTATCACTTCAGTGTCCCTACACTGTGGACTCGAGTCTAGTCCATCCAGAAGAAAAGTGATCTGTGCACTGATCGGATCGATCACCGTCCTCGTGATGATCCATTGATCAGGAGCATTTAGAAATTAGTCACCAATGATACATGACTCAAATTCTCAACTCTTGAGAATATGTATCATCATCTTATTAATTCCTTGGACGATTCATAGACACATAAACAATATGAATGAAAAAGATGCCCATTTATTATTCAATAATAATAAAGTCAAGTACAAATTTATGTCCTAGAATTAATAATGTGTCCGCCAGATTGGCTTCTAGGGCATACATCTAACACATAAATCGTTAATGATTTAAACATGAATTAAATATGAAATCAGAATGTTTAATTCACAAATTTAGATCTGATTTTAAGAACTAAAAATTTGTAATTAACATCTGATTTAAGACTTATACAATGATCTAAAAAATTTTCATAAAACTACACTTAATTGAGAATTAAGTGACCTAGAATTGTGAATTGAATTTCAATGACAAATTGCATAAGTCTTGGGGGTTTGGGTTAGCTCAAGTCAAGTTCTCTAATCGGGTTAGACCTAAGGTTAGAATAAAATCATGGAATGATTGAGTTAATTGATTAAATCTAACTTAGTAGTAATTATATCAAATCAAGATAACTCAATTCAATTTACAATAGTTATAGATTGATCGGTTCCATGTCTTTGATCAGACCAAGATGGAACTTGATTTAGGCTCTGTGGTTGAGCCCGAGTCATTAGAATGGTCAAAATCAAAATTGATTAACCAGTCGGTGTCTAAGGTAAGTTTAGCAGACTCGACCGGTGGTTTTTAATTAGAAGCTACTCGCATTGATGCATCTTTGTCGAGTTAATGGCATATCCCTTCCACCGATCTCACTTACCTGGCCGATTTGGTCAATCATTTTTTGATTGAATCATTTAATGATTCGAGTTAACCCATGCCTGTAAGAAAAATCAGTTTGACTGATTTAGGTGCCTCCTTAACCGGTTTGAATCTAATTCTTTATAATATGACTTGGTGAAGTCAGTGGGAGAATTTAGGTAAACTGGATCTTCTTATCTATCCTAATTTAATCCTCTAAAATTATTAGGTCCTTAAAATAAAATAGTTATGGGGATAACTAGGTCATAGCCTCCCATTAAGTTAGATGATAATGAGTCCAATGTTTCGATAATCATTGGAGGCGCCACACGCCTGGTGCTTATCGGGCATTGAAATTGTCATTTGATATATGATGAGTCAAGTGTACCTTCAATAGGTGGTCAGGTGGGCCGAGCCACACTCGGGCTTGGTCATCTATTAGTTGATTATACGGAATCCTATCATTTAATGGTTGGACCTAACCAGAATCTTCGGTGGAGGCGCCACACGCCTGCCAAAGAGACTGGGGCAAAATTATTACTAGAAATTGTTTGGTGAAACAATTGGTTCAGAACCTACCAATAGGTGCATATGGGTTGGCCGAGCCACACTCGGACCCATATGCGATCAATTGGGTTCTAGTGCTCGCTCACTAAAGATTTAAGTGTAATTCTTTGAATTTGAGGTAGAGGCTAGAAATTTGTATAAAATGGTGGGAGGACCTTTAGACTAAAGTCCAAGTCTTTTGGATATTGTCAATTCATATACTGATAGCCGATTTTCTTTTTATGCAGAAATAGCCACTAATTTGTCACTTCATTCATTGTTGGATAATGACAAGTTGACTGGACCCAATTCCAATAACTGGCTTAGAAAACTTAAGATTGTGCTAGAGCATGAACGGATCCTTTATGTGATAATGGATCCAGCACCTGAGTAGCCTGCTGCTAATGCACGGGGTGCGGTCAGAGAAACTTATCAGAAGTGGCTCAGTGACCATATCACTGTCCGATGCATTATGCTTGCTGCAATGAGTGACGACTTCAGTCGCCGGTTCGAGAACGCCCAGCCCAAAGAAATTATTCAAGTGTTGAATGAATCTTTTGGCACTCCCGACGATGTTGAAAGACACAAGACTAGTTGTGCTATTTTCAACGCACGGATTAAGGATGGGGCATCGGTGACTGATCATGTATTGTACATGATTGAGTTGATCGAGCGCCTGAGCACTCTCAGTTTTCTCCTTCATGATCAATTGGGGAAAGATGCTATACTAAACTCTCTTCCTGGTTCGTACCGCCCATTTCTCACCAACTTTCGTATGACGAAACCGGTAGTAAATTATCACCAATTGTTGGGTTTACTACAAACTTTTGAAAAGGATCACCAACTCCTAAAAGGGTCGGTGAATTTAGTGGGAGGTTCATCCAAGGGTCGTGGTCCTTTTAAGAAAGGGAAGAAGAAAAACAAAAATCAAAAGAAAAAGGTGCATCGTGGAGAGCAAAGTCAGACTAAGAATAAGAAGGCTGATCAGAGTAAGGCAGAGTGCTTCTACTGTAAGAAGCAATGGCATTGGAAGAGGAACTGTCCTCAGTACATTGCCTCTCTTGACCCGAACAGGCCAAAGAAAAAGATGCAATCAGTTGCAGATCAAAGTACTTATATGATAACACCTTGTAATTTTTCAATATGTGATAATTCGACCTGGGTATTATTGGATACCGAAAGTCTTTTTAATATTTGTAATTCGTTGCAAGGACTACAGGTCAGTGAGAGATTTGAAGAATGCGAAAGGTTCCTAAATGTTGGAGATGGAAGATCAGTTCCAGTTCTAGCTTTAGGGATTCTGAAACTTGTATTCAATTCTCAAATAATAGTCAAAAGTGACTGTCACTTTTGTCCTTCTTTCTTATTGAATGTAATTTCTGTAGGCCTTTTGGCCATGAACGGTTATGAGATTTCAATAAAAAGAAATTGCTGTGATATCGTTATGAATGGTGTTACTATAATGCATGGACAATTGAGTAATGGGATTTACATATTATCACAGCCTGTTCATGTAATGTACAAGTCTAATAAGCGCCCTAGAATAGATAATGTCATGGATGTCTACCTTTGGCATCACAGGCTAGGTCATATTAACAAGAACAGGATGAACAGGTTAAATAAAGAGGGAATCCTCAATATTAATGATTGTGAATCATTAACAACCTATGAATCATGCCTTCTTGGTAAGATGACCAAGTCACCTTTTATTGGAAAAGGTGAATGAGCCAATGACTTATTGACCCTAGTACATTCTGATGTATGTGGGCCTATGAGCACAAATGCTAGAGGCGGATATGCATATTTCATTACTTTCACAGACGACCTTTCGAGGTATGGTTATGTCTATTTAATGAGACATAAATCTGAAGCATTTGAAATGTTCAAATTGTATCGTAATGAAGTAGAAAAACAAACTGGAAAGAGTATTAAAACTCTTCGATCAGATCGAGGGGGTAAATACCTTTCCAATGAGTTTTTGACATATCTGGAAGAGAATGGAATTCTTTCCCATTGGACTCCTCCTGGTACACCGCAGTATAACGACGTGTCAGAAAGAAGAAATCAAACTCTATTAGATATGGTTCGATCCATGATGGGGTTTGCTGATCTGCCCATATCCTTTTGGGGATATGCACTTGAGTCAGCCTGTTATATACTTAATAAGGTTCCAAGTAAATCTGTGAATAAAACACCACATGAGATGTGGACGGGACGGAAACCGGTACTCTCACACCTTAGGATTTGGGGGTGTCCGGCATATGTCAAACGTTTGAAGACAGACAAACTTAAACCCAAGTCTGACAAATGTTTCTTTGTCGGTTACCCTAAAGAAACTAAAGGATATTATTTATACCTTGCTGAAGAATAAAAGTTGTTCGTAACCAATAGAGCTGTTTTCTTAGAGAAAGAATTCCTTAGTGAAGGAGCTAATAGCTCTAATGTTGAACTTAGGGAAGTTCAACATGTAGAAGATCCGACACCATCTACTGAACCAATTGAGTTGGATTTGATTAGATCAGATCCAAAACCCATCTTAGATGCACCATTAAGGCGATCAGGTAGAGTACCACGTCAGCCGGACAGATACTATGGTTTCTTGGTCCGGGATGGAGATCCTGTCGAACTTGATGAAAACGATGAGGATCCGATCACCTACATGGATGCAATGCAGAGGTATGACTCTGATGCATGGCTTGGAGCCATGCAATCCGAAATGGAATCCATGAAGGTCAATGATGTATGGACATTAGTTGACCCATCCGAAGGGATTAAACCCATAGGGTATAAATGGATTTTCAAAAGGAAATAGGGCGCAGAGAAAAGGTAGAAACCTATAAAGCCCGTCTGGTTGCCAAAGGATATCGTTAGCGTTATGGTATTGACTATGACGAGACATTTTCTCCTGTGGCAATGCTCAATTCCATTCGGATTATGCTTGCGATAGCAGCACACTTAGATTATGAAATCTAGCAAATGGATGTAAAAACCGCTTTTCTAAATGGAGATTTAGAAGAGGAGGTGTATATGATGCAACCTGAAGGTTTTATATCTACAGATGAGTCTAAGGCGTGCAAGCTTCAAAAATCCATTTATGGATTAAAACAAGCTTCACGAAGTTGGAACATACGATTTGATAAGGTGATCAAATTGTATGGTTTCATTAAGAATGAAGAGGAACCTTGCATTTATAAATGGGCAAATGGTTCAGTTATTATATTTCTTGTTTTGTATGTGGATGACATTCTTCTAATCGGAAATGACATTCCTGCATTACAAGGAATAAAGGTTTGGCTATCATCTCAATTTGCCATGAAGGATTTGGTGAGAAGCATCTTATATCCTAGGGATGAAGATTTATAGAGATAGATCTAGAAGATTGCTTAGATTATCCCAATCCACATACATTGATACTATACTGAAGAGATTCAGTATGATTAATTCCAAGAAAGGCTATCTTCCGATGGGCCATGGAATTAACCTCTCTAAAAGGGATTATCCGACAACCCCTAAAGAAAGAGAGAGTATGGATAGAATTCCATATGCTTTGGCAGTGGGATCTATAATATATACCATAACATGTACTAGACCAGACGTGGCATACTCACTAGGAGTAGTGAGCAGATACCAGTCTGATCTAGGTAGCAACCACTGGAAGGTTGTAAAAACTGTTAGATGTATGCCCTAGAAGCCAATTTTGGCTGACACATTATTAATTCTAGGGATATAATTTTGTACTTGACTATTTATTATTGAATAAATAAAAGACATCTTTTTCATTCATATTGTTTAAGTGTCTATGAATCACCCAAGGAATTAATAAGATGATGATACATATTCTTAAGAGTTAAGAATTTGAGCCATGTATCATTGGTGGTTAATTTCTGAATGCTCCTAATCGATGGATCATCACGAGGACGGTGATCGATCCGATGAGATCAGTGCACACATCACTTTCCTTATGGATGGACGAGACTCGAGTCCACAGTGTAGGGACACTGAAGTGATAGTGCAGGTGCTTGTTAGAGAACAAGGGTACTGAGCGTGACCAAGACAAGAAGTCCCTTGGATGTCTATCCACTCGTCAGTGACTTGCTTGATGTTGCAGTAGTGTGACTGGTCCTTTGACCTGCGATGCTTCGGCTACTCACAGTGAGGTTATTGTAGTTTGACTGCACATATATATGGTCTCTAGCCATATGGGTCCATGCAGTGTAGATTGGCTGTAATAGGTTTACTGTAGGAGTAGGGTATGCACCTATAAGGAATCTATCGACCTTGATAGATAAGGAGAGATCCTATGTGATTTATAAGACTGAGTTTGTAAGACCTCGGCCGGGGCAGATTGCACAGTGGAGAAAGAGTTCTCCGCTCTCGAACTTAAGTCGAATAAATCTTGACATGACAGACGAAGGAGTTTGACGAGTTATCCATGACCTCCATCTTGTAGGGATCCACGATAGAAGGACTGTATCACATGATAACTGCACCTAGAGATTCATCATTCTATTCTGCTGGGTAGCCACTACATGCTGCTAGGTGTCACTAGTGGATGGTGGGACTCATAGGGATTATCTTGATGATCGATAAACCCTAATGAGTAGAGTTGGAATCGTTCCGACCCATTGAAATGAGTTTTCAATGATATTGTGATAGAGATCACAATATATCTCACTACCAGTCAGAGTAGAACCTATGGGGTCACACACACTAGAGGTATTGACCGATCCGATGGTTGAATCGTGATTAGGAATCACAAGTAATTAATTCGATTGATAATAAGTTGAAGAAGGAACAAAGGGAATTGATTAATTGGACTTAAAACAAGAGTCCTACTTGGAGTAGGATTCGTAGAGTCCTAATTGGATTAGGACTAGGAATCCTACTTGGACTGGAATTCCTACTTGGACTGAAAATCCTATTTGTAGTAGGACTAGGATTCCTACTTGAAGTAGGATTCCTATAATCCTAATTAGATTAGGAGTTTTGAATTAAATTTGAATTCTTACTTGGAGTAAGATTTCTAGAGTCCTAATCGGATTAGGACTTCGAATTCAAATTAGAGTCCTAATTGGATTAGGACTAGAATTAAACAAGTCCTAATTGGATTAGGATTTCTTAAGTCCCAATTAATTATTAATCCAATGAATCAAGATGACTCCTAATTAGATTAGGATTGAAGAGTTCAATTGAGTCATGGTTCATTCAAGTTCTAATTGGATTAGGACTAGCATAGATTGAACCCAATTGATTCATGATTTGGACTAAACCAAATAGGAGCCCTAGATGCCTTTAAAAGGCTTTGAAAGGAGGTGCCCTAATGATATGTGGAAGCCCTCCTCCTCTCCAACTCGTGGCCACCCTTCTCCCCTCTTGGTTTCAGCCACCATCAGCAAAAAGGTGAGAAGAAGAAAGCTTGGCGGCAGCCTCCTCCCTCCTCCTTTGCTTCATCCAACGCAGGGGAAAGAAAAGGGCTGCAAGGTGCTTTGATTCTTCTTCAAGATCCCTCCTTCTTCTTCCTCCTCCTAAGCACAATCAAGAGTTGATTGAAAGGGAGGTGATCAGCCATCAAAGTTATCTCTGCAAGGGAGCTAGCACCCCGGGGAGATAGAAAACTTGGATCAGTTCCTGCTTCGTGTGAATACCCGTAGAGGCCGGGCACTTGAACGGCTTCAAGCGAACCTTCATCCAAAACCACGATCATCAGTTTGCGGTGATCATCTACCCGCCCAAGGTGAAATTCTGATCTTCCTAAAGATTCTAAAAGTTTTAATCCTTATCTATCTACGAACGGTTTTTAAACAATGTTCATGCGATGAACGGTTGATCCCGCGCATGCCTCTTCCGCTGCATCTGAATTTTTTTGAATTTTCTGCGGCATAGGCGGGTTTCTAACAGTGGTATCAGAGCCTAGGCATCGTAGATTAAGGTAAGGATTAATTATTAATAGGCTTATTAGATCTGAAATTTAAATGATTATGCATGCTGAAAATTTTCTGCATGCAGATTTTTTCTAGGGTGCTGATTTTTGCATGCTGATTTTTATGTGATAAAAAGATGATTCTAATTGCATTGTTAATGGGATTACAAAGTTTAGAATCATGGTTAGCATGATCAGCAACCTATGTCATGAGATAATCAATTAGATTTCAGATCTGAAAATTATAATTGCTGCATGTGGTGATGATCATAGGATTCAAACCCTTTTGGTATCAAATGTAATGACCTGCGATGTGATCTGTAATGTCATGTAATTTTTCAGATGCTTGCATGCATCTTATTCGATGTTTTGAGGCCTGCGTGCCTCCTAAAAGGGGATGTAATTTATTATTATTTTTATTTTACATCTGGTTGTATTTCTATGATGTGATGTATGTCAACGATCAAGTTGAAGACAAGGCATGAGATGAACGGCAATCCAAGCGGTTGATGGCGATGGGATCAAGAGTTGATCAAGGATCGAATCAAAGAGGCTTGGAACCAATTCAAGAGTTGAAGACCAATTGATCGATTGACGTGCATGTGCTTGTAATACGACCTAATTAGAATCCATGATCATCACCTATTTAAAGTTTAGCTTTATTTGATGCTGCGAATATAACTACCTGTGATGTACCGTTTGCATGTGATGTGAATGAGAGCGGGGTAGATAGGTTTACATGTGATGTAACAAACCCAATTGAGACCTAAATTAAAACCTCCTCAATCAAGTCGAGAGTGAACCAACATGAGCAAGTCATATTAGATTAATTGATCTAATTGGTGTCTAGGAAAGCATGAAAGGTGGTTACTTAATTAGGACCTTACTCTCTGAGTAAGGGGAGCCTCCCACCTGCTTACCTGGCCAATTGTTCGATTAACTCTTATGAAGAGCTCAAGTTGCAAACACTAAAGACCTGATTAACCAATATTAAGTCAGTAGGTCTTCCACTGTAGTAGAGCTGCTAAGGTCTTTCTGATGTTGATTTGTCTCGGCTGGATACAGTGGGCAAGTTGCATCGGGGGGCTGGACCTCTCTATAAACATGAGATGTTGTAGGGTAAAGGTGGGGTTGGGCACCAATAACTGTTAGGTAAGGACCCAATGACGACTTTATTTCTACGGTTATACGGTGGGTCTGACTAAACTAAGAAATGGGACCAATAACTATTAGGTGAGGTCTTCATGGCTTAGAGACCAAGTTGCACTGCAACATGCTTGAGAAACATTGTACAAGAGTTGTACACTCATCTGTTTATGTGTCACCAATAACTGTTAGGTGAGGTGGCATGTAAATCGGTGGGACCGCAGTACCCACTAGAAACCCTGGTCGTGTAGGATTTCCGTTTTCTTACCAGGAGAGTGTAAGGGATTCGAGAAAATAGTGGGAGGTACATTTGTTCTAAAAGACCATAGAACAGATTAAGGATCAAGTATAAAAATCTAACTAGAATCTTTACTCTCTGCAGATCATAATGTCAGCCTCAAACCCTTTGACCCGTATTCTTGAGACCAACCGATTGATTGGAACCAATTACAAGGACTAGCTAAGAAACCTCAAAATTATTTTGAACTGTGAGAAACTGGGCTACATACTCGAAAATAATATCCCTAGACTACCAGCACGTCCTACCGATGATCAGCGTGTGACGCATCAAAAGTGGACGGATGATGACATCAGAGTCAAGTGCTATATCATGGCATCCATGTCCAATGAATTACAATGCCAGCATGAAAATATGAAGACTGCTAGGGACATACTGGCACACCTGCAAGAGTTGTATGGTGAGCAGAGTCGCACAGCTCGTTTTGAAGTATCCAAGAGGCTCTTCAAAGCAAAGATGCGCGAGGGGCAGTCTGTTCATGATCACGGTCTGACTATGATCAAGGACCTAGAGGAGCTTGAGAAGCTCGGTATGAACATGCACAAGAAATTGCAAGTAGATCTGATCCTTCAATCTCTTCCTAATTCATTTGGTCAGTTTGTAGTAAACTACCACATGAATATGATTGAATACACTAAGACTGAACTGATAAATATGTTGGTAACTGCTGAGGGAGCCTTGAAAGGTTCAAGGGGCAATGTCCTTACTGCTGAGTTGACTTCTGGTTCCAAGAGAAAGTCTACTTGGAAGAAAAAAAAGCCTGCTAAGAAGCAGAAGAAAGACAAGAAGCCAAAGAAGGAAGTTCAAAAGAAAAAGGCTAATGACAAAGGAAAATGTTTCCACTGCAATGTCGACGGCCACTGGAAGAGAAACTGTCCTTCATACCTCGAGAGCCTGAAGAACAAGAAAGGTGACACACCTTCAGAAGGTATAGACTTGCTCATAATTGAAACTAATCTAACGGTTTCTTCTACTTCTAGTTGGGTTATATATTCTGGTTCTAGTGCTCATTTGTGCACTACCATGCAGGGTCTAAAGGAATGTAGAAGGCTGGCGGAAGGTGCGGTAACCCTTCGGATTGGCAACGGGGCAAAAGTTGCTGCTGTGGCTGTGGGCACCTACCATCTGCGACTACCGTCTGGTTTTAGTTTATTACTTAGAGACTGCTATTATGTACCTGCTGCTAGTAGAAATTTGATTTCTGTTTCATGTCTAGCACAGGAAGGTCATGTTTTTACATTTGACAAAGACTGCTGTTCTATTTATTTCAGAAATAAAATAGTCGCACGTGGTTTTATGATTGACAGTCTCTATCATTTGCATATGGATGTATCTGTAAATGTGTCTGAGCAAGAAGTGAGTGTCAAAGGATCCAAGAGATCCAGGGATGAGATAAACCAAAAATATTTGTGGCACCTCAGGCTTTGCCATATTGGAGAGGACAGAATGAACAAAATGGATAAAGATGGGCTTCTCGGCTCATTGACTTCTGAGTTCTGTCTTCAAGAAAAAATGGCTAGATTGCCTTTTGTAGGACATGGGGAGAGGACCACTGAAATACTTACCCTGGTACACACAGATGTGTGTGGCCCATTCGATGTGCAAGCCAGGGGATGTTATTCGAACTTCATTATCTTTACCGATGATTATTCACGGTATGGGTATGTGTATCTTATGAGACACAAGTCTGAATCTTTTGAAAAGTTCAAGGAGTTCAAGAATGAAGTAGAAAAACAAACTGGAAAACCTCTTAAGGCTCTTCGATCAGATCAAGGAGGAGAGTACCTTAGTGGAGAATTCTGGGACTATCTCAAGGACAATGGCATAGTCTCACAATGGACTCCTCCGGGTACACCTCAACTCAACGGGGTGTCAGAGAGGAGAAATCGGACTCTATTGGATATGGTCCGGTCCATGATGAGCTTCACTGATCTACCAATATTTCTTTGGGGAGATGCCTTACTTACCGCAGTATATCTACTGAATAGAGTTCCCTCTAAATCCATTCCTACCACACCGTATGAGATATGGCATAGTAAGAAACCAAGTCTTGGTCATCTCAAGATTTGGGGATGTCCGGCCCACGTCAAAAGACTACAGACGGACAAACTAGAGGCTAGAACCATAAGTGCTCGTTTTATAGGATATCCTAAAGAGTCATTAGGATACAATTTTTACGTCTCAGAGGATCACAATGTGTTTGTGAGCTGTCACGCCATCTTCTTGAAAAACCAGTTTATCCTTGATAGAGGCAGTGGGAGGAAAATTGAGCTTGAAGAGAAAGTCTCTGAAAAGCAACGAGTCATGGATCCTATAGAATCCATTCATACAGAGCCAGTACACGTTGTCCCTCCTCCACCTCGTAGATCTAGTAGGGTCTCCCATCCTCCCGATAGATACTTAGGTATACTAGAAGAAGATACCGAGGAAATGTTCCAAGTGGGAGATAGGGATCACATATAGGATCCCAAAACCTACAACGAGGCGATATCAGATATCGATTCCGAGAAATGGCTGGAAGCCATGAAGTCAGAGTTAGACTCCATGCATTCCAACCAGGTCTGGACCTTAGTAGATCCACCAGAAGGTATTGATGCAAAAATAAAATTGTTCTCCCAAGTGCAGGAGAATCGCACAAGTAGTAAATTCTCGGGAGTCCGAGGTCGAATCCTCAGGGAACGATCTATAGATTATTAGCGTAATTTTTAGATGTAATTTTTAGTTGAATAAATTTGTGGATTAAAATGATGTTTTGATTTTCAGAAATTAAATGCAAAGAATAATAAACAAAATTCAATAAAATAAAGATGGTAGGGATCTGGAATCCCCCTTGATGATATTGCATCCAAGGAATAAACTCTATGGTTCTTGATTAAAGATTAAATGTAGGATAGATCTAATCATGGTATATATTTCATGAACATATGAACTCAATTTCTAAGCATCCGTCGTGCTTTCTACGTCTACGACGAATCAAATACTAAAGCAATCCATATATCAATAATCATAATCCATTAAAGATCTATCTATGAAATAACTACGCATGAATCAAGAACATATCAATAAATATAAACCATTGAAAGCACAAGTTTAGAGTTTACTTCAAAGAGCAATACATCAAAGGTTCCTCCATCACCCTCCCTAAGAAATTAGCCCTCCATAAAAGACATTAGCCACTTTTCTTATTTTTTTTTTCTTTTTTTTCTTTTCAAAAACAGGGCCTCCCCTGTTTCTTCAATGGGACTCTCCTCTGTTTTTTTCTTTGAACCCGAGAGAGCCGCCTCCTTCTCACCCAGCCGAGAGGTATATTAAGCTCCTTCCAGCCCTCCTTCCTCGCACGCGGTGAAGATCCGTCGGCTGGATCGCAGCTGAGGATGCGGGAGATTCGGACGACGTGGCATGCTGGGGAGAAAGATCCGGGAGCGTGTGATCTTGCTGTGACGCTGGAATGGAGATGCTCGGGATCGAAAGGAATGAGCGTGGATCCGAAAGAGTCGGATGTGGAGGAACTGAGCAACAGATCTTTGGACGTGTGATGGGATTCTGATTGCTGTGAATCCATAAGAGGTTGACGGATGCTGGAATCACGGACCGGAAGCTGTGCTGGTGGGTTGCGGACGTTGGCTCACGGACGCCTGCGGGATCTTCGAACGCGGAAACTGCGACAGAGGCGATCGTTGATTGCGTGGGAGCCGAACCGGAAGATCAAGACGTGGACTCGACTGGGAAGCTCTGGATCACACGCGAGATGCTCGTGGGATGATGGGAGCTGATCACATGCAGACGGGGTCTGAGAAGCTGATATGGTTGGAACTCGGGAGATTGCTATGAACTGGGACTCGGATGCAAGATGGCTTCACAAGCGGAGAAGACGGACTGCTGGCGCTGTCATGATGCTGCGAGGAAGACGGAAGCCGGATCGCGATCTTCGTGGGATGGGGCACGGACGCTGAGATCACGGTGGAATCGCCATGGACGGCCGGGAGCTGGGGGAGGCTGATTCGCTTGCTTAATCCGAAAGAGGTGGACTGCGAGGATCTGGATGGCATGCGGAGATGCTCGCAGATGATGGCTGCACGCGTGGGAGAACTGGGATGTATGCTCTGACTTGCGGGAGAAGCGGAAGGAAGCTGAGATCTGGGACTCCTGCGGGATCTGGTGAAGGCTGAAAATCGTGGTGGATGCTGGGAGCTGATCACACGCGCTGGGACGCGGCGGAATCGCCACGGACGGCCGAATGTTGGACTCGGGACGCTGAATGCTTCGTGGACGCACGAGAGAAACACTTGATTGCAGGTTCCAAGAGCTGGGAGAAAGGCTGATCGCGGCATGATTTGATCACGGATCCTGAGACGCGGACGGGTCTTGAGAGGGCTGATGTGGCTCACGGATGCGGACGTGGAAATGCTCGAGATGCATTGTGGATGGCTGAATCTGGGCTCTGTTCTGCAGTTAGGAAGATGCATTCTTTTAAGATGAATTTATATAAAATAATAATAAAAATTATAATAAGTGCTAATGATAAAATATTTAATCATGCAAATATTAACACCTATTATTTATCATTATTTTGCTAGCATTAGGCTAAGTTAATGGGTATTTAGATCGCACTTTTGTGCTCTCATCACACCCCCCAACTAGCTTATTGCTAGTCTCTAGCAATTTCAGATTAAACAATAACATGAGAGTACAAAAAGTGTTGGTTGATCTTTTGATGTTTTATTAGAACTAATTGCATAAAATTAAGATAAATACTCACTTTCGTAGGAATCACGATTGCACTTAGCACGTGCAACAAGCCGTTAAACCCCTAGGTTACCCTAGTGGACGAGTGTTGTCTCGTGAGGGTTTTCAGGGATGTTACCCACAAACATCATGAATTATATGACATGTTTCTAATAAAAATATGAAATAAATCCTAAGCTAATACACATGTAATTAATTGATATATATTTTCAAGCATGGCAACTGTCAAAGCAAGGAATGTAAAAGTGTAGTGTGCATCAAATCATATGACTTTCTCAGAGTACTAATACCTCCACCACAACAGAGCACCGCCTGAGTTTTAGGTGCACTACTCAAGTTCACAAGTGTTTTCTACAGTTTGTTAGAACCTGATCCATCAAATTTTCAGAATATCACTTGTTGTCTAAATTTGTCAAGAATGGTTCGCATATAAAGAAAGAGCTATCAATCCCAAATAAACAACCCGGGTACATAGAGGTCCAATACAATGGAGTCAAATCAGCCATTACCACATGTCACTAGGTTCAGTCCAACCAACCTTATTCATGCTTATTGTTATTTTTATTTTTAAAACACATATGACGATTACAATAGTCCAACCCCATTAGGCTCTAGTAAGATCCGTGTAGCGAGCTTTCAGCCAATGACCCCCGATCCAGTTGGCTCAAGACATTAGGTGAAACACCCCTCGGGCTTAATTACTCGAATCAGACTACGCCACGAGGCCAGACTTGTCATCATAAGGATTTTTTTTTCCTTTTTTTTTTAATCAATTTTTATCATGCAAGAAAAGAAAAAGTAGACTGAACCATATAGATATTTTTATTATATATGTAACTGCATCGTGACTATAGGTCAACCAAGGTCGGATCATAAGGCACCTAAGTAATCTAGTCGGGATATTCAACCTCTATCTTTATGTGAAAACCAAATCCTGAACCTTATGGTACGAACAAGGATACTCATACTTCTTTTACGGAGAAGGCTAACAAAAATGCAGTTAACAAATATGAACTCCTGAGGCCTTCCTATTATCATTAAGTACACGTGTGGGGATCTAATAATAGGTCCCTGATCAATCATAGTATGCATGTGTTCCTTGCCTTAATAGTTGCACAAACTCAATATGAAAATACATGTGCATTTGCTCAGAAAAGAAAATACTAGAATAAATCAAATGCAAAAACATTTTTTTTTTTTTTGATCAAAATATTTTCCTTCCCCCCAACTTAAACATTGCATTGTCCTCAATGTAAAAGATGCAAGAAAACTATATATGAGAGACAATAGAGAAAATAATAGAGAGAAGAAGAATACCTTGAGCTGTTGATTTCCAGAAAAGAAGACCTAAAAAATAAGAAGAAAACTAGAAATAAAAAAAAAAAATTAATTCTAACTAATATACACATACCTTGGCCGTCATGCTCAGTCATAAGAAGGCTCCCCCAAGGAAAAGGAGTCCTCTTCATCTGCAAAATTCTCAAGAAAAGGTTTTAATCTGTGTCCTACGTTTTCAGGAATAATCATGCATGAAGGTTGACTAGTCCTAGTGGGGTGTAAGTATTGTCGAAGTGTCATAACTGGGGGTCTACCTTCATTACCATGGTGACTTCCTACATCATCATCAGCCATCTCACCAGATCTGAGATTTTGCGAAAAAGTTTCAATAATGTGATCTAAGGAATTGTCAAAAGGTTGTCGACTCAGACGTCCAGTGTTGTCCCTATTCCAACCTAGCATCCAAAATTTCAGAGTTTATTTATTTTTTTGTTTTTTTTTTTTAATGATTACCCTTGATCTTTTCTTAAAGTTCTTATCAATTTTCAAGTAGCAACAAGGGTTAATGAGATTTGATGATAATAAAATTCTGATTCTAAAAAAAAAAAAAAAATTAAACACAGAAAATTCAAAGCAGACAGCAGCAAAGTTTATATTAATTTAATGGTCGTAAAAGTATCAGAATGTCAATCAGACCGTTCAGATGAAATAAACATGTGTCCTACAGCAGCCGACAAAATTTGAGTGCAATCAGACGGTGGATTACTCAGATATCAGAGTTTGATGCAGACTGTGCAGGGAATTAAAAAAAACAGCAATAAAGTTTTTTTTTTTTTTTGAAAGAAAAAGACTAAATACTAAGATACTGATTAAATCTAAAATTATACTAATAAATCAGCCGTTCCCCGGCAACGGCGCCAAAAATTGATAGTCAATTTTAAAGACCACGCAATAGCACGTATCTAGTAGGATAGTGATTACGGGTATCGATCTACAGGGATTGGGGTATAGTTATTTTTCTTTAAAAAAATATTTAAAAGGAAAAGTTTGTGAAGAAAATTAAACTAGAAATTTAATAAGAAATGCAATTAAAATGATATCAGTTTGGGAGAACCTAGGGCAAGGAATTCACCACTAACATCGGAACAAGGGTTATTTATATTTTATTTCGTTCTTGGATTAACATGCAAATTGGCTACAAGCCTAATAAGCATTTAAATAAAAATTCACAAAAGTAATTTGAGCATAATCCATCTTCAGTAGGCATGAAATGTCTACCCTAATCTAAGGTGGCAGCACATCGCATCTTCCCTAAGCATGGACTATCTTATATTTACTTAGTGATCATGAAGAACAGTTGTACGAACATCATACTTAAAATCACAGAAATTAAATATGATTCAAAAGAAGATATCCATTAGAAACAATAAGTTCATACAACCCCAAGAATATAAAATAAAATATAAAACCCGTGTCCCTTTGTTAGGGCTACATCCGGCCCTGGAGAAGAGATCAGCCCTGCATGGAGTTGGAGACGGCAGCAGCAGCACAGCAGCGGGCTCCCATCTCTCCCTCTTGCGATTCCCTGGAGAACGGCTCCTTCTTAGCTCTTAGGGGAAGTTATTCCCAAAATAACCAAGAAACCTTCTCTCTCTTTCCTTTCTCTCATTTTTTATTCTCTCATGGGATTCGGCTCACTCCCTCCCCTGTTTCTTCTTCTCCCGTGGGAAACTTGGCTTCTCTCCTCCTTTCCGAAGATCTTGATGGGGATCAGTCCCCGGTGGGGAAGAGGGAATGCCCCCCCCGGTGGGGGAGGAATGAATGGAAGAGAAGAATGCCCCTCCTCGGTTCACGCCTGAGCCTTTTATAGGCTGCAACTCCCTCTCGCTCCTCTGTTCCAAGTTGAGATAAAGATGGATCAACGGCAGCGGGATAAGGCTGAAAGATTCTTGCTTGATCTCCGGACGCGGTGGGATAAGGAAGATGAGAAGAAAGCCGTTGGGAGGAATGAAATCCTGGGGTTTGCTTGGATAAAGATGGATCACGTCCGTGAATGGGAGATGATCCAGAAGAAGCGGGATGCTGGGACGCGTTCACAGATTGGGGAGGCATTGGAACGAGGTGAAGATAAGAGTGATACGGTTGGGAGATGATGAAGTTTGGGACTCGGGAGGATGAAGTTCGAAGCTGTTCGTGGACGTGGAATCCGGAGAAGGTTGGTTGATTCGGCTGGGAAGGAGTGAAGAGAAGACTCGGATTGGCACTCACGGCTGAGAGGATCTCGGCTGATAGCTGAGAGGAAATCGAAACAGGGGAAGAGGATAAGCTTGGACGTTGGGAAGAGATGAAGCTGGGATTATGGGGGTGGTGTTCTCGGTTGAGAACAGAGGAGCTGGGAGCTTATCGAGATGCTTGAGGATGAAGCCGAATCACGGATAAGGAACGAGAAAATCATGGGAAATCGGAGCTGGGAGCAAATCCGGATGAAGTCTGGATTCGGTTGAGGATGGAGTTGTTCCGAAACAGGGGATGCGGAAGTTGGATTTTTTTGTTAATGGAGCTGAACGGTAATGGAGGAAATATGAGCTGGAAGTTTGGATGAAGAAGGGAAGCTGTTAATCCATGGAATTCGGGATGAAGCTGATCCGAAGGCTGTTCATGGGATAGAGTTGAGTCGCCGGGAGGAGATGGAATCTTGATACTCGGTTCCGAACGGAGGAAGATGATCTAGTATTTGTTCCACGCGCTGAGAAGGGGACCAGGGGATTCGGTTGAGCCAGGAGAATGAGGAAACTTTCTACGTGGAATACGTAGAAAGCCCTGTTCTTTGGATGCACACGGGAGGTTGGTTTCAGTTGAGAGTGATGCTAGGTTTAGAACTATGAACGGTTGCGGCTCTAATCCGGAACAAGGAAAATAATGTGGAAGATGAACTCGGGCGTGAGGGATGATGTGTGAATTGCAGGAGATGGGGTGAGCTTTGGGATCCGTGCGACGATAGATGGTATGCTTTGAGATCTGAGAGACAAATAACTGAAGGGATTTGAGGAATTGGATTATGTGGAAAAAAGAGTTGGAACGAGTGAGAAGAAATTTAGGTGACTGAATCAGAGGGTCTTGATTTGCGGGGTGCATGCGATTTGGGTTCAGAGATCATCCTAAATCAATTCGACTTGACCTGCATCCATTAGACTCAACCATTAAATAATTAAATCAACTCGAATTACCTTTGATAATTATTAAAATGCAATGATGATGGTAACACATATTTTATGGTTAAATTTACGAAATATGCAAATTAAAATAATGATAAGTGCTATGAATAAAAGGTTAATTTATGCATTATTTAGCACTTATCACACCCCCCAACCTACATTTTGCTAGTCATCGAGCAAAATAAAAGCTAACTCACTTTCGCAGGAATCGCGATTGCATTTACCGTATGCAATAAGGCTTTAAACCCCTAGGTGGCCCTAGTGAACGAGTTTTGTCTCGTGAGGGTTTCCGGCTCAGATACCCACAAACTGTTGTCTCTACCCAAAGAATTTATTTATTGTTTTATAAAATCTAATTTCAAATGCATAAATGCCAAGAATTTCAAAAGCACACAAAGTTTTAATTACTAAGTCAGCCCAAATCCTAGGTCAAGATGCAATTCAAGTTGAGGTCATTAAGTTTCCGTTAGGGAGTTGTAAGACTTTTTATACTTGGGTGCTCGGTGAAATCTGGACCATACAGAAGCTAAGACTTTAGATCCCCAAAATACTGCTAAAACTAGTAGTTTCCAAGAATTGGTCAGATAAGACCTAATCACTGATTCAAAATCATCCTATCTTGCAGAATTTCGAGAGTTGTGGATGTTTACTTTAATACCTCATGGGCTTTATTTGTAATATTCCAGTTTACTCGAATTTTTACAACGACGGCTTTCACACTATCGTCTTTTTCAAGGTCAATATTATTTTCTTTCGTTATTTTTTTTTGTATTTATAAATAAATTATGCACTTTTACTCTTGTAATGATTCCTCCGTGTAGCGAGCATTCAGTCAACACTCCCACACCAGATGGCATAAGGTGTTGGGCATCAAGACTCCCCTACGGACCTATGCTCGGGTTCATCATCACAAGCCCGCTGACCTTTGACAATAGGTAGCCCTTTTCGATGTACCTGACTAAATTCACTCTTTTTTTTTCTTTCTTTTTTTTTTTTGATAATAGTGAATTAGATAGGTATGATTCATCAGGACTCAAAGTTGCTACCAGACTTAACAACATAATGTTGAACCTAACCCTTAGAAGTGCAGGCCATGTGTATTGTGAAATTCCAAAGTAAAATTATCTTACAACTCGCTAAAAAAACTTTTAATAAAAAGAACTCAAATTGACTTATTCCTGACTAGTCATTGGGCTTTTTAGATTTTATATACTTTGTGTCATTATCATTTTAGCACTAAAGCATAGAAATTAGGTTTTTTTTTTTTTGAGATAGATAAATAAATTTATTTAAAAATACGAAAACTTTCTTCAAAAATTCGAATCCTATACCCCCCAACCTAGATCAGACATTGTCCTCAATATTTTTTTTTTGAATATTATATTATTATTTTTATTTATATATATATATATATATATTTTTATTTTTATTTTTTATTTTTTTTTTATTTTTTTTAGTTTGGACGAAAATATGATGCAAAAATATGAGGGATCCTGTTAATGCAATAAAAAAAATGCAAAAATAACCTACGAAAATTGGGTTGCCTCCCAACAAGCGCTAAGTTTAACGTCTTCAGCCAGACGGAGTGCATCCTTATCAAATCATACGGGGTATAGTTGATTCTAATGTTCTGATCTCAGCTCGAATATTCCTAAGGGTCTGTTCTATTTCAGGGTCAAAAGGTAATAGTTCAGGAGATCTAAAACGACACCCTAGCATGCACCAATACTTTTCGGATCAGTCACGTACATTCAAGCATGCACTAAAAGAAAAACACATCAAACCCTTGTATTTGCCCTAAAATCACTAGACAGCTCCTAACTGGTTTGAAGATGGCACCTAAGCCTCCAATCCGGTCTAATGAACTGAGTTGACCAGGTAAGCTCCCAGGTAAGTGGGGGGGTCACGATGCGTTCGCAAAGGTCCCACTTAAAAATCACTTGCCTCGAACAGATGAACTGTCTCCCTTGGGACAAAGCTTGCCTAGACATCAACTGAGCCACAGAGCGAAATTGGTGCAACTTTCGGAGATCTTCGTCCTATTGAGCTCGAATGTCCCTAGGAGCCAACGTCTAATTGATTTTAATTAAAGTGATAGCTATGTGAGAATTGATTTACCTAATTTGGGCAAGAATCTGGTGATGAAATCCAGTTCTTATCTTGTTGGGGTGATTGCCCTTACTATGTGCGGATTAATTGGTGTATGTGTATCAAGCATGCATTCACACTTTTTGCTGAAATTAAAATCAAACAATCACCACAAAATTTCAAACTAATTGGAAATCAATTTAAATAAGAAAGGTTTAGAGGTTACCAAAGAAAATTTCCCCAGCAATTTTTTTTTTTAAATTTTTAGGCAAACCTCTACAGCATTTCTTTTCCAGCAGTTCCCTTTTTGATCGTCCCAGATTTTCTCTTCGATTCCTGATCAAATAATATCAAGAGAAAAATCAAAAATTAGTAAGAGAAAAAAATAAGGAAAGTAACAAAAATAGAAAATATTTTTATTTTATTTTAAATATATATATATATATATATATATTTTTGAAAGTTTTTTCTTATGAAAAGAAAAACAACTATGCTAACAATCCCCGGCAACGGCGCCAAAAACTTGATGCAAAAATAAAATTGTTCTCCCAAGTGCAGGAGAATCACACAAGTAGTAAATTCTCGGAAGTCCGAGGTCGAATCCTCAGGGAACGATCTATAGATTATTAGCGTAATTTTTAGATGTAATTTTTAGTTGAATAAATTTGTGGATTAAAATGATGTTTTGATTTTCAGAAATTAAATGCAAAGAATAATAAACAAAATTCAATAAAATAAAGATGGTAGGGATCTGGAATCCCCCTTTTTTTTATTCTCTTCCATTCCTCCTTCCCCATCGGGGGGGGGCATCCCTCTTCCCCCACTGGGGGCTGTTCCCAACTCCTCTTCAGCAAGCTCTTCGGAGGCCAAAATCCCGCAGAAGACAGAGGAGGGAGAAGAGTTTCTGGGCATTTTGGGAATGATTTCCCAAAGAAAGGAATCGATCTCAGGGGAATCACAAGAGGAAGAAAAGAAAGTGACGGGAGCCCGCTGCTGTGCTGCTGCTGCCGTCCTCCACTGAATGGAAGCTTAAATTCCTCACTAGGGCTGGATGCAGCCCTAACAAAGGGCCAAGGGTTTTATATTTTAATTTTATATTCTTGGAGTTGTATGAACTTATTGTTTTTAATGAATATCTTCTTTTGAATCATATTTAATTTCTGTGATTTTAAGTATGATGTTCGTACAACTGTTCTTCATGATCACTAAGTAAATATAAGATAATCCATGCTTAGGAAAGATGGGATGTGCTGCCACCTTAGATTAGGGTAGACATTTCATGCCAACTGAAGATGGATTATGCCCAAATTACTTTTGTGAATTTTTATTTAAATGCTTATTAGGCTTGTAGCCAATTTGCATGTTAATCCAAGAACGAAATAAAATATAAATAACCCTTGTTCTGATGTTAGTGGTGAATTCCTTGCCCTAGGTTCTCCCAAACTGATACCATTTTAATTGCATTTTCTTTATTAAATTCCTTAGTTTAATTTTCTTCACAAACTCTTCCTTTTAAATTTTTTTTATTTTTAAGAAAACAACTATACCCCAATCCCTGTGGATCGATACCCGTAATCACTATCCTACCAGATACGTGCTATTGCGTGGTCTTTAAAGTTGACTATCAATTTTTGGCGCCGTTGCCGGGTATTGTTAGCATAGTTGTTTTTCTTTTCATAAAAAAAAAACTTTCAAAAAAAAATATATATTTAAAATTAAATAAAAATATTTTCTATTTTTGTTATTTTTCTTATCTCCTTTCTCTCTTTTACTAATTTTTTTTTTATCAGGAATCGAAGAGAAAATTTGAGACGATCAAAAGGGAACTACTGGAAAAAGAATGCTGTAGAGGTTGCTTTAAAAGTAAAATATTTTTGCTGAGGAAATTTCCTTTGGTAACCTCTAAACCTTTCTTATTTAAATTTCCTTTTGTGGTGATTGTTTGATTTTAAATTCAGCAAAAGTGTGAATGCATGCCTGATACACATACACAAATTAATCCGCACATAGTCAAATACCCCAACAAGATAAGAACTGGATTTCATCACCAGATTCTTGCCCAAATTAGGTGAATCAATTCTCACATAGCCATCATTTTAAATTAAAATCAATTAGACGATGGCCCCTAGGGACATTCGAGCTCAATAGGACGAAGATCACCGAAAGTTGCACCAATTTCGCTCTGTGGCTCAGTTGATGTCTAGGCAAGCTTTGTCCCAAGGAAGACAGTTCATCTGTTCGAGGCAAGTGGTTTTTAAGTGGGACCTTTGCAACGCATCGTGACCCCCCCACTTACCTGGGAGCTTACCTGGTCAACTCAGTTCATTAGACCGGATTGGAGGCTTAGGTGCCCTCTTCAAACCAGTTAGGAGCTGTCTAGTGATTTTAGGATAAATATAAGGAATTGATGTGTTTTTCTTTTAATGCATGCTTGGCCCATTTTGACTTTGATATCAACAAGACCATAGAGGCAGTCAACTCCGTGCTCGATAATCAGTCTCCCACAAATTTTCTTCTTTGGAAAACTCGGCATGAACCCGGTATGATTTGATAAAGATGCACTGCGTCTGGCTGAAGACGTTAAACTTAGCGCTTGTTGGGAGGCAACCCAATTCTCGTAGGTTATTTTTGCATATTTTCTTGTCGTATTTTTTTTCAGGTGTCCTCATATTACTGATGCAACTACGGTAAAATGCTTCTATCCTCCATTTGCATCATATTTTCGTCCAAACTAAAATAAAAAAATAAATAAAAAATAAATAAAAAAATAAAAATAATAATATAATATTAAAAAAAAACATTGAGGACAATGTCTGATCTAGGTTGGGGGGTATAGGATTCTAATTTTTGAAGGAATTTTTCGCATTTTCACATTTTTAAGTGAATTTCAAAAAAAAAAAAGTGAATTTCAAAAAAAAAAAATCCTAATTTCTATGCTTTAGTGCTAAAATGATAAACATACAAAGTATATAAAATCTAAAAGCCCAATAACTAGTCAGGAGTAAGTCAATTTGAGTTCTTTTTATTAAAAATTCTTTTAGCGAGTTGTAAGATAATTTTTACTTTGGAATTTCACAACACACATGGCCTGCACTTCTAAGGATTAGGTTCAACATTATGTTACTAAGTCTAGTAGCAACCTTGGGTCCTGATGAATCATTCCTATCTAATTCACTATTATCCCGTATTTATTGTTAAAAAAAAGTGAATTTAGTCAGGTACATCGAAAAGGGCTACCTATTGTCAAAGGTCAGCGGGCTTGCAATGATGAATCCGAGCATAGGTCCGTAGGGGAGTCTTGATGCCTAACACCTTATGCCATCTGGTGTGGGAGTGTTGACTGAATGCTCGTTACATGGAGGAATCATTACAAGAGTAAAAGTGCGTAATAAATATAAAATAAAAAAAATAATAAAAAAATAATAAAAAAATAAAAATAAAAATAATAAATAAAAAAAAGAAGAGAAAAAGAGAAAATAATATTGACCTTGAAAAAGACGATAGTGTGAAAGCCGTCGTTGTAAAAATTCGAGTAAACTGGAATATTACAGATAAAGCCCATGAGGTATTAAAGTAAACATCCACAACTCTCGAAATCCTGCAAGATAGGATGATTTTGAATCAGTGAATAGGTCTTATCTGACCAATTCTTGGAAACTACTAGCTTTAGCAGTATTTTGGAGAATCTAAAGCCTTAGCTTGTGTATGGTCCAGATATCACCAAGCACCTAAGTATAATAAACCTTACAACTCTCTAACGGAAGCTTAATAACCTCAACTTGAATTGCATCTTGATCTAGGATTTGGGCTGGCTTAGTAATTAAAACTTTGTGTGCTTTTGAAATTCCTGGCATTAATGCATTTGAAATTAGATTTTATAAAATAATAAAATAAATTCTTTAGACAGCAGTTTGTGGGTAGCTGCGCCGGAAACCCTCACGAGACAAAACTCGTCCACTAGGGCCACCTAGGGGTTTAAAGCCTTATTGCATACGGTAAATGCAATCGCGATTCCTGCGAAAGTGAGTTAGTTTTTTTTATATTTTATTTTGCTTGAGGACTAGCAAAATGTAGGTTGGGGGGTGTGATAAGTGCTAAATAATGCATAAATTCATATCTTATTCATAGCACTTATCATTATTTTAATTCACATATTTTGTAAATTTAACTAAAAAAATGTGTTACCCTCATCATTGCATTTTAATAAATTAATTCGAGTTTGATTTAGTTATTTATTAATTGAGCCTAATGTATGCAGGTCGAATCTAATATATGCAGGTCGAGTCATACTTATTTCGGATGATCCCTGAACCCGAATGACACGCACCCCGTTCATCCCAACTCTATTGTTTCTTTCACATCCAATTGAGCTCGACTTTTCATGTTCTAACATTTTGTCCCAAAATCTCCCACGTTGCAATGTTTAAGCCCATATCACGTTCATTAGACTTTATCCCGGTTGAAACCAGCCATTCCAGTCATCTCTTCATTACACGTCATCATGCAAATCCCCTTCATTCCATCTCAACTTTGTGGATTTTCCTCCACGTCCTTCCCAACTCCCGTATTCCAAAGTCCACAGCCGGAACAGAGCCGAGACCCACGGACCAGCATTTCGCATCTCCCCTTGCATCCCGACTTGGCCACACCCTCAACGTCTTCCGCTAGATCCCAGTCAAGATAAACTTTCCAGATTTCCTATCATCCTTATCCAAAGCCGAGACCCATTCCCTGTTTCTGGATCATCTCCCAACCGGATCCCCAACTCCACACTCCCTACAAATCCAACCAAACTCCCAGCCGAGATCTTCTCAGCTCCCCCTCGCGCCTGTTCCCATAAGCCACGTCTTCTTTCGGATCGATCTCACATCCTTATCCCTTCCGTGTTCAAAGCTCCAGCTTATCTATGCTTCAGCCGATAACCAAACGCATCCTCCCAGCATCCTCTTCCTTCGAAACAGAGTACCAGCCATCAGCCGAATCCAGCTCCTCCCAACATCCAAGATCTTCTTCCGGACTCCCAGCTTCCACCGTGAAAATCTTCATCCCGTTCGCGTTCGGATATGCTTGATTCAACCATCCACATGAGAAATCTCACACGGTATCTCCCCTGTTCTTGCAATCAACCTTATCCCAACGTCTCAGCAACCATCCTTTACCGTCCACATCATCCTAAATCCCAGCATCCCCTGTTCCCAATCGGATGAACATTCCAAACAACCACTCCCAGAACCAAGTTCAGATCCCATCCTCTCCACGATAGCTTCTTTCCGAGCTTCACGGCATCCAAATGCATCTTCCCCTGTTTCAAAACTATCAACCCAGTGTTCCGAATTGATCTTCTTCAAGATTCCTCCCACGTCCACGAACAAACTTCCCTGCATCCTCATCCCGTGAACAACCAAACTATCCTCCCCTGTTTCAACTTCAACGTCCTCAACCGAACCCAACAATCTCCCAGCCATCTTTCGGATCCCATGGAATCTCCTAGCATCCCACAGTCAGCCTCCGAGATTATTCCCAGCCGTCTTCTAGATTAATCCCAGCCAACTGCAAATCAAAGTCATCCTTATCCCCTGCGTGATAACAGAGGCTGTGAAGGCTATAAAAGGGAATCAATGCATGCAAGCTAGAGGCATTCCTCCTCTCCCCCACCGGGGGGTGTTGGGAACCCGCCCATGCCGCTGATATTTCAAAAATTTTTCAGATGGCAGCGGAATCGGCATGCGCGAGTTCGACGTTCATCACATGAACGTTGTTTCGAGACCTTTCGTAATTAGGTAAGAATTAAAACTTTTAAAACTAATAGGAAGATCAAATCTTCACCTTGCGCGGGTAGATGATCACCGCAAATCTGAATTCGTGGTTTTGGAAGAGGGTTCGTTTGAAGCCGTTCAAACGTCCGGCCTCTACGGGTATCCACACGAAGTAGAGAACCGATCAAAGCTTTCTTGTCTTCCCGGGGTGCTAGCTCCCTTGCAAAGACTTCTTTTGATGGCTGATCTCCTCTCTTTCAATCAACCCTTGATTGTGCTTGAGAGGAGGAAGAGGAAGAAGGAACTCAAGGAAGAAGAACACAGCTTCTGCAGCCTTCTTTCTTTTCCCCGCGTTGGAAGAAGGATTGGAGGAAGAGGAGGCGGACAAGGCTCTCTTCTTTTTCCTTCTTGTTGGCGGCTGAACCAGGGAGTTGGGAGAGGGTGGCGGCAGCAAGGAGAAGAGGATTCAATTGCTTAGGGCGCCGGCCCCTAGTCCTCCTTATAAAGGGATTGGAGCTCCTAACTTTTAGGAGTTCCAATGACAACTTGCCTAAGAAGGGGGGGCGCCGGCCCTAGCTTCTTCATGTCGCCCTAGCCAAGTGAGAGGGGCTGATGTCCCTCTTACTTGGTTAACCTAATCCTCTTCCAAAGAGGATTAGGTGCCTCTCTCATGGTTTAATCCCAATCCAATTAGGATTAGCCAAATTTGGTTCAATCTACGCTAGTCCTAATCCAATTAGGACTTGAATGAATCATGACTCAATTGAACTCTTCAATCCTAATCCTATTAGGAGTCATGTTGATTCATTAGATTAATAATTAATTTAGACTTAAAGAATCCTAATCTAATTAGGATGTATTTAATTTTAGTCCTAATCCAATTAGGACTCTTATTTGAATCCGAAGTCCTAATCCAATTAGGATTTCTAGGAATCCTACTCCAAGTAGGAATCCAATTTTAATTCAAAATTCCTAATCTCATTAGGATTGTAGGAATCCTATTCTAAGTAGGAATTCCAGTCCTACTCCAACTAGGATTCCCAGCCCTAATCCAATTAGGACTCTAGGAATCCTACCCGAAGTAGGATTTGTGTTTAAGTCTAATTAATTAATTCCCTTTGTTCACTTCTTCAACTTCTATCAATCAAATTGATTTCTTTGTGATTCCTAATCACGATTTCAACCATCGGATCGGTCAATACTTCTAGTGTGTGTGACCCCATAGGTTCTATTCTGACTGGTAGTGAGATATATTGTGATCTCTATCACTATATCATTGAAAACTCCTTTCAATGGGTTGGAACGATTCCAACTCAACTCATTAGGGTTTATCGATCATCAAGATAATCCCTATGAGTCCCACCATCCACCAGTGACACCTAGCAGCATGTAGTGGCTACCCAGCAGAATGGAATGATGAACCTCTAGGTGCAGTTAACATGTGATACAGTCCTACTATCGTGGATCCCTACAGGACGGAGGTCATGGACAACTCGTCAAACCCCATCGTCTGTCATATGTCAAGATTTATTCGACTTGAGTTCGATAGTGGAAAACTCTTTCTCCACTTTACTGCCCTGGCCAAGGTCTTAGAACTCAGTCTAACAAATTACATAGGATCACTCCTCTTCTATCAAGGTCGATAGATTCCTTATAGGTGCATACCCTACTCCTACAGTGAACCTACTGCAGCCAATCTACACTGCATGGACCCATATGGCTAGAGACCATGTATGTGTGCAGTCAAACTACAATAACCTCACTGTGAGTAGCCGAAGCACCGCAGGTCAAAGGACCAGTCACACTACTGCAACATCAAGTAAGTCACTGACGAGTGGATAGACATCCAAGTGACTTCTTGTCTTGGTCACGCTCAGTACCCTTGTTCTCTAACAAGCACCTGCACTATCACTTCAGTGTCCCTACACTGTGGACTCAAGTCTCGTCTATCCAGAAGGAAAGTGATCTGTGCACTGATCGGATCGATCACCGTCCTCGTGATGATCCATTGATCAGGAGCATTTAGAAATTAATCACCAATGATACATGGCTCAAATTCTCAACTCTTGAGAATATGTATCATCATCTTATTAATTTCTTGGACGATTCATAGACACATAAACAATATGAATGAAAAGATGCCTTTTATTTATTCAATAATAAATAGTCAAGTACAAAATTATGTCCCTAGAATCAACAATGTGTCAGCCAAATTGGCTTCTAGGGCATACATCTAACAATCTCCCACTTGCACTAAAGCCAATTGGTCATATATCTTAGGCCCATCTTCTCAAGGTGGGCTTCAGTCTTTTGCTGACTCAGCTGCTTAGTGAAAGGGTCTGCCACGTTATCCGCGGAGTTTACTCTCTGCACCTCTACATATTTCTTCTCCACATAGTCGCGTATGAGGTGAAAGCGCCGCTCTATATGCTTAGACTTCTGATGAGACCTTGGCTCCTTAGCAAGGGCTATGGCGCCATTGTTATCGCAGTAGAGTGTTATGGCATCTGATGTCATCACATCCAGCTCTGCAATGAATTTCTTGAACCAGAAGCCTTCCTTAGCAGCTTCAGAGGCGGCGATGTATTCGGCTTCCATAGTAGAATCAGCAATGATCGGTTGTTTAGAACTCTTCCAATTCACCGTACCACCATTGCACAAGAACACGTATCCAGATGTTGACTTCCTGTCATCGACATCAGTCATGAAGTCTGAATCTGTGTACCCTTCTACCTTTAACTCTGATGATCCTCCAAAAACCAAGAATAAATCTTTAGTTCTTCTCAAGTACTTAAGAATATTCTTCACAGCTGTCCAGTGTTCTTCACCTGGATTCGACTGATATCTGCTTGTGACACTCACAGCAAGAGCTATATCAGGTCGTGTACATAGCATGGCATACATGAGGCTTCCTATTGCCGATGCATAAGGAATCTTGCTCATGCGTTGAATCTCCTCAGATGTGTTGGGGCACATCTTCTTGGAGAGATGAATTCCATGCCTTAGGGGTAAGAGACCCCTCTTGGAGTTTTCCATGCTGAACCTCTTCAGCACCTCCTCTATGTACATCTTCTGTGAAAGGCCAAGCATCCTTTTAGATCTATCTCTATAGACCTTTATTCCCAAAATATAGGATGCTTCCCCAAGGTCTTTCATGGAGAATTCTTTTGACAACCAGACCTTGACCGAGGTTAGCATGGGAATATCATTCCCAATCAGGAGAATGTCATCTACGTACAGTACGAGAAAAACGACAGCACTCCCACTAACCTTTTTATAAACACATGGTTCCTCTTCGTTTTTGATGAAATCAAACGTTTTGATTGCATCATCGAAACGAGTGTTCCAACTCCGAGAGGCTTGCTTTAGTCCATAGATGGACCTTTGCAGCTTGCAGACCTTGTGATCTCCATCACTGGAAGTGAAACCCAAAGGCTGTTCCATATAGATATCTTCATCAAGATATCCATTCAGGAAAGCAGTTTTCACATCCATCTGCCAGATTTCATAGTCATGAAATGCTGCAATGGCAAGCAATGTCCGGATGGATTTTAGCATGGCTACAGGTGAAAAGGTCTCCTGATAGTCAATACCTTCGCGCTGACTATACCCTTTCGCCACAAGCCTTGCCTTATAGGTCTCTACCTCTCCATCCGAACCTATCTTCCTTTTGTAGATCCATTTGCATCCAATAGGTACAATACCTTCTGGTGGATCTACTAAGGTCCAGACTTGGTTGGAATGCATGGAGTCTATCTCTGACTTCATAGCTTCCAGCCATTTCTCGGAATCGATATCAGATATCGCCTCGTTGTAGGTTTTGGGATCCTGTATGTGATCCCTATCTCCCATCAGGAACATTTCCTCGGTATCCTCTTCTAGTATACCTAAGTATCTATCGGGAGGATGGGAGACCCTACTAGATCTACGAGGTGGTCGAGGGACATCGTGTACTGGCTCTTTATGAATGGGTTCAATAGGATCCATGACTCGTTGCTTTTCAGAGACTTTCTCTTCAAGCTCAATTTTCCTCCCACTGCCTTTATCAAGGATAAACTGATTTTCCAAGAAGATGGCATGACGGCTCACAAACACATTGTGATCCTCTGAGACGTAAAAATTGTATCCTAATGACTCTTTAGGATATCCTATAAAACGAGCACTTATGGTCCTAGCCTCTAACTTGTCCGCCTGTAGTCGCTTGACGTGGGCCGGACATCCCCAAATCTTGAGATGACCCAGACTTGGTTTCTTACCATGCCATATCTCATACGGTGTGGTAGGAACGGATTTAGAGGGAACTCTATTCAATAAATAAATTGCTGTGAGTAAGGCATCTCCCCAAAGGAACATAGGTAAATCAGTGAAGCTCATCATGGACCTGACCATATCCAATAGGGTCCGATTCCTCCTCTCTGACACTCCGTTGAGTTGAGGTGTACCCGGAGGTGTCCATTGTGAGACTATGCCGTTTTCTTTGAGATAGTCCCGGAATTCCCCACTAAGGTATTCTCCTCCTCGATCTGATCGAAGAGCCTTAAGAGGTTTTCCAGTTTGTTTTTCTACTTCATTCTTGAACTCTTTGAACTTTTCAAAAGAGTCAGACTTGTGTCTCATAAGATACACATACCCATACCGTGAATAATCATCGGTAAAGGTAATGAAGTATGAATAACGTCCCCTGGCTAGCACATCGAATGGGCCACATACATCTGTATGTACTAGGGTAAGTATTTCGGTGGTCCTCTCCCCATGTCCTACAAAGGGCAGTCTAGCCATCTTTCCTTGAAGACAGGACTCGCAAACTGGATATGACTCGGAAGTCAATGAGCCTAAGAGCCCATCTTTATCCATTTTGTTCATCCTATCTTCTCCAATATGGCCAAGTCTGAGGTGCCACAAATATCTTTGGTTTATCTCATCTCTGGATCTTTTGGATCCTTTGGCACTCACATCTTGCTCGGTAACATTCACAGATACATCCATATGTAAATGATAGAGACTGTCAATCATGAAACCACGTGCGACTATTTTATTTCTTAAATAAATAGAACAGCAGTCTTTGTCAAATGTAAAAACATGACCTTCCTGTGCTAGACATGAAACAGAAATCAAATTTCTGCTAGCAACAGGTACATAATAACAGTCTCTAAGTATTAAACTAAATCCAGACGGTAGTCGCAGATGGTAGGTGCCCACAGCCACAGCAGCAACTTTTGCCCCGTTGCCAACCCGAAGGGTTACCGCACCTTCCGCCAGCCTTCTACTTTCCTTTAGACCCTGCATGGTAGTGCACAAATGAGCACTAGAACCAGAATCTATAACCCAACTAGAAGTAGAAGAAACCGTTAGATTAGTTTCAATAATGAGCAAGTCTATACCTTCTGAAGGTGTGTCACCTTTCTTGTTCTTCAGGCTCTCGAGGTATGAAGGACAGTTTCTCTTCCAGTGGCCTTCGACATTGCAGTGGAAACATTTTCCTTTGTCGTTAGCCTTTTTCTTTTGAACTTCCTTCTTTGGCTTCTTGTCTTTCTTCTGCTTCTTTGCAGGCTTCTTTTTCTTCCAAGTAGACTTTCTCTTGGAACCAGAAGTCAACTCAGCAGCGAGGACATTGCCCCTTGAACCTTTCAAGGCTCCCTCAGCAGTTACCAACATGTTGATTAGTTCAGTCTTAGTGCATTCAATCTTATTCATGTGGTAGTTTACTATAAACTGACCAAATGAATCAGGAAGTGACTGTAGGATCAAATCCACTTGCAATTCCTTGTGCATGTCCATACCGAGCTTCTCAAGCTCCTCTAGGTCCTTGATCATGGTCAGACCGTGATCATGGACAGACTGCCCCTCGCGCATCTTCGCTTTGAAAAGCCTCTTGGACACTTCAAAACGAGCTGTGCGACTTTGCTCACCATACAACTCTTGCAGGTGTGCCAGTATGTCCCTAGCAGTCTTTATATTTTCATGCTGGCATTGGAGTTCATTAGACATAGATGCCATCATATAGCATTTTACTCTAATGTCATCGTCCAACCACTTTTTATGCATCTCACGCTGAACATCAGTGGGACGTGCTGGTAATGTGGGGATATCTGAATCGAGTATATAACCTATCTTCTCACAGTCCAAAACTATTTTGAGATTTCTAAGCCAGTCCTTGTAATTGGTTCCGGTCAGTCGGTTGGTCTCAAGAATACGGGTCAAAGGGTTTGAAGCCGACATTGTATCTGCAGAGAGTAAAGATTCTAGTTAGACTTTTGTACTTGATCCTAATCTGTCCTAAGGTCTTTTAGAACAAATGTGACTCCCACTATTTTCTCGAATTCCTCACACTCCCCTGGTAGGAAAACGGAAATCCTACACGACTAGGGTTTCTAGTGGGTACTGCGGTCCCACCAATTTACATGCCACCTCACCTAACAGTTATTGGTGACACATAGATGGATGAGTGTACAACTCTTGTACAATGCTTCTCAAGCATGTTGCAGTGCAACTTGGTCTCTAAGCCATGAAGACCTCACCTAACAGTTATTGGTCTCATTTCTTAGTTAAGTCAGACCCACTGTATAACCGTAGGAATAAAGTTGTCATTGGGTCCTCACCTAACAGTTATTGGTGCCCAACCCCAACTTTACCCTACAACATCTCATGTCTATAGAGAGGTCCAGCCCCCCAATGCAACTTGACCACTGTATCCAGCCGAGACAAGTCAACATTAGAAAGGCCTTAGCAGCTCTACTACAGTGGAAGACCTATTGACTTAATATTGGTTAATCAGGTCTTAGTGTTTGCAACTTGAGCCTTTCATAAGAGGTAATCGAACAATTGGCCAGGTAAGCAGGTGGGAGGCTCCCCTTACTCAGAGAGTAAGGTCCTAATTAAGTAACCACCTTTCATGCTTTCCTAGACACCAATTAGATCAATTAATCTAATATGACTTGCTCATGTCGGTTCACTCTCGACTTGATTGAGGAGGTTTTGATTTAGGTCTCAATTGGGTTTGCTACATCACATGTAGACCTATCTACCCGACTCTCATTCACATCACATGCAAACGGCGCATTGCAGGCAGTTATAATCGCGGCAATAATTAAAGCTAAACTTTAACTAGGTGATGATCATGGATTCTAATTAGGTCGTATTACAAGCACATGCACATCAATTGATCAAGTGGTCTTCAACTCTTGAATTGGTTCCAAGCCTCCTTGATTCGATCCTTGATCAACCCTTGATCCCATCGCCATCAACCGCTTGGATCACCTTTCATCTCATGCCTTTGCTTCAACTTGATCGTTGATGTACATCACACCACAGAAATACAACCAGATGTAAAATAAAAATAAAAATAATTTACATCTCCTTTTAGGAGGCACGCAGGCCTCTCAAAACATCAAATAAGATGCATGCAAGCATCTGTAAAATTTACATGACATCGCAGATCACATCGCAGGTCATTACATTTGATACCAAAAGGGTTTGAATCCTATGATCATCACCGTATGCTACAATTATAATTTCAGATCTGAAAACTAACTGATTATATCATGACATAGGTCGCTGATCATGCTAATCATGATTCTAAACTTTGTAATCCCATTAACAATGCAATTAGAATCATCTTTTTATCACATAAAAATCAGCATGTAAAAATCAGCACCCCTGAAAAATCTGCATGCAGAATTTTTCAGCATGCATGATCAATCAATTTTCAGATCTAATAAGCCTTTAGATATTTAATTCTTACCTTAATCTACGAAGCCTAGGCTCTGATACCACTGTTGGGAACCCGCCCATGCCGCTGATATTTCAAAAATTTTTCAGATGGCAGCGGAATCGGCATGCGCGAGTTCGACGTTCATCACATGAACGTTGTTTCGAGACCTTTCGTAATTAGGTAAGAATTAAAACTTTTAAAACTAATAGGAAGATCAAATCTTCACCTTGCGCGGGTAGATGATCACCGCAAATCTGAATTCGTGGTTTTGGAAGAGGGTTCGTTTGAAGCCGTTCAAACGTCCGGCCTCTACGGGTATCCACACGAAGTAGAGAACCGATCAAAGCTTTCTTGTCTTCCCGGGGTGCTAGCTCCCTTGCAAAGACTTCTTTTGATGGCTGATCTCCTCTCTTTCAATCAACCCTTGATTGTGCTTGAGAGGAGGAAGAGGAAGAAGGAACTCAAGGAAGAAGAACACAGCTTCTGCAGCCTTCTTTCTTTTCCCCGCGTTGGAAGAAGGATTGGAGGAAGAGGAGGCGGACAAGGCTCTCTTCTTTTTCCTTCTTGTTGGCGGCTGAACCAGGGAGTTGGGAGAGGGTGGCGGCAGCAAGGAGAAGAGGATTCAATTGCTTAGGGCGCCGGCCCCTAGTCCTCCTTATAAAGGGATTGGAGCTCCTAACTTTTAGGAGTTCCAATGACAACTTGCCTAAGAAGGGGGGGCGCCGGCCCTAGCTTCTTCATGTCGCCCTAGCCAAGTGAGAGGGGCTGATGTCCCTCTTACTTGGTTAACCTAATCCTCTTCCAAAGAGGATTAGGTGCCTCTCTCATGGTTTAATCCCAATCCAATTAGGATTAGCCAAATTTGGTTCAATCTACGCTAGTCCTAATCCAATTAGGACTTGAATGAATCATGACTCAATTGAACTCTTCAATCCTAATCCTATTAGGAGTCATGTTGATTCATTAGATTAATAATTAATTTAGACTTAAAGAATCCTAATCTAATTAGGATGTATTTAATTTTAGTCCTAATCCAATTAGGACTCTTATTTGAATCCGAAGTCCTAATCCAATTAGGATTTCTAGGAATCCTACTCCAAGTAGGAATCCAATTTTAATTCAAAATTCCTAATCTCATTAGGATTGTAGGAATCCTATTCTAAGTAGGAATTCCAGTCCTACTCCAACTAGGATTCCCAGCCCTAATCCAATTAGGACTCTAGGAATCCTACCCGAAGTAGGATTTGTGTTTAAGTCTAATTAATTAATTCCCTTTGTTCACTTCTTCAACTTCTATCAATCAAATTGATTTCTTTGTGATTCCTAATCACGATTTCAACCATCGGATCGGTCAATACTTCTAGTGTGTGTGACCCCATAGGTTCTATTCTGACTGGTAGTGAGATATATTGTGATCTCTATCACTATATCATTGAAAACTCCTTTCAATGGGTTGGAACGATTCCAACTCAACTCATTAGGGTTTATCGATCATCAAGATAATCCCTATGAGTCCCACCATCCACCAGTGACACCTAGCAGCATGTAGTGGCTACCCAGCAGAATGGAATGATGAACCTCTAGGTGCAGTTAACATGTGATACAGTCCTACTATCGTGGATCCCTACAGGACGGAGGTCATGGACAACTCGTCAAACCCCATCGTCTGTCATATGTCAAGATTTATTCGACTTGAGTTCGATAGTGGAAAACTCTTTCTCCACTTTACTGCCCTGGCCAAGGTCTTAGAACTCAGTCTAACAAATTACATAGGATCACTCCTCTTCTATCAAGGTCGATAGATTCCTTATAGGTGCATACCCTACTCCTACAGTGAACCTACTGCAGCCAATCTACACTGCATGGACCCATATGGCTAGAGACCATGTATGTGTGCAGTCAAACTACAATAACCTCACTGTGAGTAGCCGAAGCACCGCAGGTCAAAGGACCAGTCACACTACTGCAACATCAAGTAAGTCACTGACGAGTGGATAGACATCCAAGTGACTTCTTGTCTTGGTCACGCTCAGTACCCTTGTTCTCTAACAAGCACCTGCACTATCACTTCAGTGTCCCTACACTGTGGACTCAAGTCTCGTCTATCCAGAAGGAAAGTGATCTGTGCACTGATCGGATCGATCACCGTCCTCGTGATGATCCATTGATCAGGAGCATTTAGAAATTAATCACCAATGATACATGGCTCAAATTCTCAACTCTTGAGAATATGTATCATCATCTTATTAATTTCTTGGACGATTCATAGACACATAAACAATATGAATGAAAAGATGCCTTTTATTTATTCAATAATAAATAGTCAAGTACAAAATTATGTCCCTAGAATCAACAATGTGTCAGCCAAATTGGCTTCTAGGGCATACATCTAACAGGGGGCATTCCCTCTTCCCCCACTGGGGGGGAGGCTTCTCCCAACTCTCTTCACAGGCCAAGTTCCCACCGGGAGAAGAAGAGCTCGGTTTCACAGGTGAAGTTCCCACGGAAGAAGATGAAATAACAGGAGAGAGAAGAGTTTGGGTCTTTTTGGGAATGCCTTCTCAAAAGAAAAAAAGAAAATGAAGTGCTGAGGCAGAGGAAGCCGATCGTGATAGAAATGGAAGCCCGCTGCTGTGCCACTACTGCTGTCACCCACAACTTTATGGAAGCTTAAGCTCTTCACTAGGGCTGGATGCAGCCCTAACAAAGGGCCAAGGGTTTTATATTTTAATTTTATATTCTTGTCAGGTATTGTACCTATTGGATGCAAATGGATCTACAAAAGGAAGATTGGTTCGGATGGAAAGGTAGAGACCTATAAAGCAAGGCTAGTGGCGAAAGGGTATAGTCAACGCGAAGGCATTGACTATCAGGAAACCTTTTCACCTGTAGCCATGCTGAAATCCATCAAAGGGCCAAGGGTTTTATATTTTAATTTTTGTGCTCTCATCAGGTATTGTACCTATTGGATGCAAATGGATCTACAAAAGGAAGATCGGTTCGGATGGAAAGGTAGAGACCTATAAAGCAAGGCTAGTGGCGAAAGGGTATAGTCAACGCAAAGGCATTGACTATCAGGAAACCTTTTCACCTGTAGCCATGCTAAAATCCATCCGAACATTGCTTGCCATTGCAGCATTTCATGATTATGAAATCTGGCAGATGGATGTGAAAACTACTTTCCTGAATGGATATCTTGATGAAAATATCTATATGGAACAGCCTTTGGGTTTCACTTCCAGTGATGGAGATCACAAGGTCTGCAAGCTGCAAAGGTCCATCTATGGACTAAAGCAAGCATCTCGGAGTTGGAACACTCGTTTCGATGACGCAATCAAAATATTTGATTTCATCAAAAACGAAGAGGAACCGTGTGTTTACAAAAAGGTTAGTGGGAGTGCTGTCGTATTTCTCGTACTGTACGTGGATGACATCCTCCTGATAGGGAATGATATTCCCATGCTAACCTTGGTCAAGGTCTGGTTGTCAAAAGAATTCTCCATGAAAGATCTTGGAGAAGCATCCTATATTTTGGGAATAAAAGTCTATAGAAATAGATCTAAAAGGATGCTTGGCCTATCACAGAAGATGTACATAGAGGAAGTGCTGAAAAGGTTCAACATGAAAAACTCTAAAAGGAGTCTCTTACCCCTAAGGCATGAAATTCATCTCTCCAAGAAGATGTGCCCCAACACATCTGAAGAGATTCAACGCATGAGCAAGATTCCCTATGCATCAGCAATAAGAAGCCTCATGTATGCCATGCTATATACACGACCTGATATAACCCTTGCTGTGAGTGTCACAAGCAGATATCAGTCGAATCCAGGTGAAGAACACTGGACAGCTGTGAAGAATATTCTTAAGTACTTGAGAAGAACTAAAGATTTATTCTTGGTTTTTTAGAGGATCATCAGAGCGGCGCTTCCACCTCATACGCGACTATGTTGAGAAGAAGTATGTCGAGGTGCAGAGAGTAGACTCCGCGGACAACGTGGCAGACTCGCTCACTAAGCAGTTAAGTCAACAAAAGACTGAAGCCCACCTTGAGAAGATGGGACTAAGATATATGACTGATTGGCTTTAGTGCAAGTGGGAGATTGTTAAATGCATGCCCTAGAAGCCAATTTTGGCTGACACATTATTAATTCTAGGAACATAATTTTGTACTTGACTATTTATTATTGAATAAATAAAAGGCATCTTTTTCATTCATATTGTTTATGTGTCTATGTATCATCCAAGGAATTAATAAGATGATGATACATATTCTTAAGAGTTAAGAATTTGAGCCATGTATCATTGGTGGTTAATTTCTGAATGCTCCTGATCGATGGATCATCACGAGGACGGTGATCGATCCGATGAGATCAGTGCACACATCACTTTCCTTATGGATGGACGAGACTCGAGTCCACAGTGTAGGGACACTGAAGTGATAGTGCAGGTGCTTGTTAGAGAACAAGGGTACTGAGCATGACCAAGACAAGAAGTCACTTGGATGTCTATCCACTCGTCAGTGACTTGCTTGATGTTGCAGTAGTGTGACTGGTCCTTTGACCTGCGATGCTTCGGCTACTCACAGTGAGGTTATTGTAGTTTGATTGCACATATACATGGTCTCTAGCCATATGGGTCCATGCAGTGTAGATTGGCTGCAGTAGGTTTACTGTAGGAGTAGGGTATGCACCTATAAGGAATCTATCGACCTTGATAGATAAGGAGAGATCCTATGTGATTTATAAGACTGAGTTTGTAAGACCTCGGCCGGGGCAGATTGCACAGTGGAGAAAGAGTTCTCCGCTCTCGAACTTAAGTCGAATAAATCTTGACATATGACAGACGAAGGGGTTTGACGAGTTATCCATGACCTCCGTCTTGTAGGAATCCATGAGAGAAGGACTGTATCACATGATAACTGCACCTAGAGGTTCATCATTCTATTCTGCTGGGTAGCCACTACATGCTGCTAGGTGTCACTAGTGGATGGTGGGACTCATAGGGATTATCTTGATGATCGATAAACCCTAATGAGTAGAGTTGGAATCGTTCCGACCCATTGAAAGGAGTTTTCAATGATATTGTGATAGAGATCACAATATATCTCACTACCAGTCAGAGTAGAACCTATGGGGTCACACACACTAGAGGCATTGACCGATCCGATGGTTGAATCATGATTAGGAATCACAAGTAATCAATTCGATTGATAATAAGTTAAAGAAGGAACAAAGGGAATTGATTAGTTGGACTTAAAACAAGAGTCCTACTTGGAGTAGGATTCGTAGAGTCCTAATTGGATTAGGACTAGGAATCCTACTTGGACTGGGATTCCTACTTGGACTGGAAATCCTATTTGGAGTAGGACTAGGATTCCTACTTGGAGTAGGATTCCTATAATCCTAATTAGATTAGGAGTTTTGAATTAAATTTGAATTCCTACTTGGAGTAGGATTCCTAGAGTCCTAATTGGATTAGAACTTCGAATTCAAATTAGAGTCCTAATTGGATTAGGACTAGAATTAAACAAGTCCTAATTGGATTAGAATTTCTTAAGTCCCAATTAATTATTAATCCAATGAATCAAGATGACTCCTAATTAGATTAGGATTGAAGAGTTCAATTGAGTCATGGTTCATTCAAGTTCTAATTGGATTAGGACTAGCATAGATTGAACCCAATTGATTCATGATTTGGACTAAACCAAATAGGAGCCCTAGATGCCTTTAAAAGGCTTTGAAAGGAGGTGCCCTAATGATATGTGGAAGCCCTCCTCCTCTCCAACTCGTGGCCACCCTTCTCCCCTCTTGGTTTCAGCCACCATCAGCAAAAAGGTGAGAAGAAGAAAGCTTAGCGGCAGCCTCCTCCCTCCTCCTTTGCTTCATCCAACGCAGGGGAAAGAAAAGGGCTGCAAGGTGCTTTGATTCTTCTTCAAGATTCCTCCTTCTTCTTCCTCCTCCCAAGCACAATCAGGAGTTGATTGAAAGGGAGGTGATCAGCCATCAAAGTTATCTCTGCAAGAGAGCTAGCACCCCGGGGAGATAGAAAACTTGGATCGGTTCCTGCTTCGTGTGGATACCCGTAGAGGCCGGGCACTTGAACGGCTTCAAGCGAACCTTCATCCAAAACCACGATCATCAGTTTGCGGTGATCATCTACCCGCACAAGGTAAAATTCTGATCTTCCTAAAGATTCTAAAAGTTTTAATCCTTATCTATCTACGAACGGTTTTTAAACAACGTTCATGCGATAAACGGTTGATCCCGCACATGCCTCTTCCGCTGCATCTGAATTTTTTTGAATTTTTTGCGGCATAGGCGGGTTTCTAACAAAAACCATCCTTAAGTATTTAAGAAATACTAAAGATCAGTGGCTTGTCTATGGTGATTCTGACTTAAAACTTGAAGGATATACCGATTCAAGTTTTCAGTCAGATCAAGATGATAGCAAGAGCATGTCGGGATATATCTTTACTCTTAAGGGTGGGGCCATCTGTTGGAAGAGTTCCAAGCAACATACAGTGGCAGATTCTACATGTGAAGCAGAATACATCGCAGCATCTGATGCTGCCAAGGAAGCTGTATGGTTGCGGAAGTTCATCTCTGAGCTTAGAGTGACACCCTCCATTGATGATCCAGTGCCTGTATTTTGTGACAACACTGGAGCCATAGCTCAAGCAAGAGAACCCAAAGCACATCAGCGGACCAAGCATATTCTACGTCGCTACCACCTGGTTCGAGAGATCGTCGAACGAGGTGATATTGATCTTCAGAAGATTGATACAAAAGAAAATCTGGCTGACCCATTTATCAAAGTCCTCGGCATTAAAGAGTTCAATGAACACAAGTCGAAGATGGGTATTAGATACTGTGCCGATTGGCTTTAGCCTAAGTGGGAGTTGTTAGGAATTGTATCCTAAGAGTCAATCGTCAGTGCGCTGATGATTAAATTTTGTAAATGAATTGACAAATTAATAAAATGTTATTTGGCATTTTTCATCATTTCATTGTACATCTTCAAATGAACTCTTATATGATGAAGTCCATAGGATTTGTTTTATGATAGGAGGATTTATCTTCAAGTCCTTAAAATTGTTCGCGATCAAATGATATGCTGTTACTAGGACGACAGTATTATCGAGATTAGGTCGTTGTGTGACATATACGTTGGTTGTCCTCTTAACCAAGGAGTGTGGAGACACTGATATGTCACACAGGTGAAGTGCAGGAGTACATTTCACTGAACGTGACCAATTTCGGAACGCTCTACTCTCAAGAGATGTTCCGAGTGGATATGGGTATAAGTTTGGCCCTCTGACCTGAGACCGCAACCTGTGACTAGCAAGCAACTCACTGTACTTTGGTACCGGACTATCTGAATTTCTAATTCAGTGACGGAAGGTCGCTGGGTATAGTCAAGTACTTGCGTAGTCAGTTGTGAGTCAAGATGGAATTGACCCCTCCTGAAAATTGGAGATAATGCCTTGTGTTCAATTTAGCAAAATCTTGACCAGGGTAATCCTTGTGAGAAGTCACAGGATTTCTAAAGTTGAATCACATCATGGATGCACTTATTATAGAGTTGACAGAACTCTGAAGTCATCCTGGCATTTAGGAGTCATAGGGATAAATTATACAGTAACCATAGTCCAAGGGTTCTTGAATGTTGCTTTGCGATCATTCGGCCTATCCGGATGTCGGGTACCATAGCTAGATGGTCATTTCGATTAGTACAAGAAGTTGTTCTTGTGCTACCGGCTTAGGTTCGAACCTATGGGGTCACACGCATAGAAGTTTCTAGGTTGATCAAATGGCTGATTAATAATTAAGAATCATTCAGGGGTAATTTGGTCAATTCGATTGACAAATTATCCTAAGCAAAAGTTGCATTAAAATAATTATTGAATTATTGGAGGGTTAATTAGTAATTGGATTACTAATAAATTCAATTTGATTGAATTATTGGACTTTAATTAAGCCAAATTGAATTAGATTCAATTTGGGCTAAATTAGGGTTTGACTTAATTCGATCAGGTTCGACCCGAGCCGATTGGGCATAACCTAATTGATCGGACTTGACCCAATTGGATTGGGATTGACTCTAATCAATTAAGAGTCATTATTATGAAGAATTAAGTGGAATTAATTGCAATTGGATTGCAATTGGGCTGATTTAATGAGCCAAATCAAATTGGGTTCGACCCAAATTAATTTGGGTTCATGATTGGGTCAATTTGATTAAACCAAGGTTTGTGCGGATTTTAAAGACCACATGTCGTCGTAGGATGAATATGACTTAAGTCATATTCACACTATGCAGACTTTAAAGTCCACATGGCGTCGTAGGATGCATGCTCCCAAATCAATTAATTCTCCTAATGAGATTAGGAATCCTAATGTGATTAGAAAATTAATCAATTGATTAAGTGGACACATGTCATGCATCTATGAGCACAAGGATTGGACACTTGGCATTAATCCAAGGGTGGGTTATAGTCCCATACTCCTAATAAAATTAGGAGAAGCCCTAAACCCAATCTATAAAAGGGTAGCAAGAGAGACATTATGAATTAATTCTCTCCTCTTCCTCTCCACGCCAAGGGTTTAGTGATTATGATTTTTTAAGAACTTAGAGTTCAGAAAAGGTTCACTTCATTACTTCTCCTCTTCTCCTTCTTCATCTTCTTCCTTCATCTCATAAGATCAATCAAAGGTTGATTGATTTTAGGAAGAACAAAATCAGCCACATCAGGGTTCCGCGCAAGCTAGCACTTCCGCGGGATCAGATCAACTCGGAGCTTCGTGTGGATCATCCGTAGAGGCCAGACACGTGTGTGGCTACGAGGCTCGACTTTCAGATCTTCAAATCCAACCTCTTCATCATAAGGTATGAGATTTATTTTATCTTAGTTAGGTTTAGAACTTAACAAAGATTGCTGATTTTCTAATTCTATGATTAATCATGCTTATAGTTATTTTTACATAAATAGTTTAAACGTTCCTGTAATTTATTTTTGAGATATGATCTCCCTTGCATGCTTGGAATTAAAGAGTTTAATTATATCTTTCCGCTGCATTTTTCTGAAAATTTTTAAAATTACATGCATGCAAAAACTGGCTTTTCCCTTCAACGTGAAGACTCCTTAAGGCGTGCATGAAACTTCCTTTCGTGGGGCATGCGCAAGCTAAGGAGTCTTAATTTCTTTGGAGTCTTGTGCGATGAGCCCATGTAAAATTCAGAAGAAGAGGAATACGATGAAGAAGAAGTAGCAATGCTTGCAAGAAAATTCAGAAGGTTTATAAGGAAGAAGAAAGGGTTTTACAAGAAGAAGCCCTTCTCCAAAGGTAGCTTCAGCAAAGAAAAGGAGAAGGAAAAGAAAAAAGAAAAAGATCTGCCCAACTGTTATGAATGTAAGAAGCCCGGACACTTCAAGATGGATTGTCCACTATTACAAAGGGGGCCGAAGAAATTCAAGAAGAAAGCCTTTATGGCTAACTAGAGTGAAAGTGAGGAGTCGAGCTCAGATAAGGAAGAGCAACAGAATACGGCTCAAATTTGTATCATGGCACATGATGATGATCAAGTAAATTCTGAACTTGACTGTGATTTTACTATTGATGAACTACATGATGCCTTTTTGGACCTTATGGAAGAACATAAGAAACTTATTCACAAAAATAAAAACTTGAAGAATGAAATCAGACCCTAATAGAAGAAAAACTAAAACTATCTAATGATTATGAAACATTAAGTAAGAAATTAACTAATGAAACCGAAACCTTAATCAAAGAAAATATTGAACTAAAAAGGGAAATGGAAAAATATAAATCTTTAGTAGATAGATTCACTCTTAGTTCAAATAAATTAAATATGATTCTAGATAGTTAAAGAGTTGTTTATGACAAAGTAGGATTAGGGTATAGAACAAACAGAAAACAAAAATACCTAAAGAACCTGTTTGTAAAATCTAAGAATGAAAACACAACTTGTTATTATTGTAACAAAGTAGGACATAACATTTATGAATGTGATTTTAGAAAATTTAACAACAAATCAAATGTAAAAGGCAAACAAAAATTCAAGAGAATTTGGGTTCCAAAAAGAACCATAAATACTAACCCCAAAGGACCCAAACATAGCTTGGGTACCTAAATTGGATCCTTGATCTTGTTTGCATGTGTGTCTTACAGCCAATGAGAAGAATCGGCTATGGTACCTAAATAGTGGCTGTTCAAGACACATGACCGGTAATAAAAACCAATTCATCATCTTAGAATCCAAAGATGGTGGAGTGGTGACTTTTGGTGACAATGGCAAAGGTCACATTATTGGAAAGGATAAAATAAGTATCACTTCATCTACTTTCATAAATAATGTTTTGCTAGTAAATAGTCTAAAACATAATTTGCTTAGTATTAGTTAATTTTGTGATAAAGGCTTTAAAGTATCTTTTGAATCATCGGTATGCATAATTACTAGTCCCAAATACAATAGTATTGTACTCATAGGACATAGGCACGAAAATGTCTACATGGTTGATCTTGATGATCTAGCCATGAAGAATGGTCGATGCCTAGTTGCTATAGAGGACAAAGTAAATGAGACTAGTTGGTTATGGCACCGAAGACTAGGACATGCAAGTATGGATTTGATTTCAAAACTCGTTAAAAAGGATTTAGTAAAAGGCTTGCCAAAGTTAACTTTTGAAAATGATAAAATTTATGATACATGTTGTGGAGTGATTGATTAAAATCCCTATTTGATTTTGATGAGCTCAAAGCGTTTGAGTATATCTTATGTTTACTAATGAATTCAATTAAGTATTTCAGTAAAAATCGTGTCTAAGTGTTTCTAGACTTGGTTCAAGATATTTTGGATAAGGTATGAAGTCAGTTTGAACCAAAGTCAGAGACTTGAGTCGACTCCAGGATATTACGAGTCGACTCCAAGCGTATCAGAATCACTGGCACGGGCTCGAGTCGACTCCAGACCAGTACGAGTCGACTCCGACTGAGAACAGACAGACGAACAGAAAGCATCAACTCAAAACCTGTCAGCGAGTCGACTCCTGAAGTGCGCGAGTCGACTCCGATGCTTACCGAGTCGACTCTGGAGTAATATGAGTCGACTCCAAGAAGCTACAGACAGAAAAGTCAGAGAGCGTTTTTTTGACCCTGAGATTCGAGTCGACTCCGGTGGAACGCGAGTCGACTCCGATGGTTGGCAGGTCGACTCCAAAGAAAGTGAGAGTCGACTCTCAGTGGAACACAAGGCAAAAGTCAGAGAACCATTTTCGGACTCTGAGATTCGAGTCGACTCCCGCAATACGCGAGTCGACTCCAAGACAGCGCGACCCAAAAAGACAGAAGATCAATTTGTTGTCTCTGAGAGCCGAGTCGACTCCAAGGTAGCGCTACACCAAAAAGGCAGAAGGCTATGTTTCGGAAACTGAGAGCCGAGTCGACTCCGGAGAAGTTCGAGTCGACTCCAAGACTGGACGAGCCAAAAGACAGAAGATCGGGAGTTCGGGCTCTGAGCGCCGAGTCGACTCCCAGGACTGTCGAGTCGACTCGAGCGGACCAAATTGAAAAGTTGATCTACGGATTTCATGGGAGGAGCCGACTCCGAAAATGCCAAGTCAGCTCCAGAAGTTGGCGAGTCGACTCCGGGTCAAGACGAGTCGACTCCCAGTCGAAGAAGCTACTTTAATTCAAATCCGGAACAGTTGCCGAGTCGACTCCAGAAAAGCATGAGTCGACTCCCGCTACAGCCGAGTCAACTCCTGATCGCGCGAGTCGACTCCGACCCCAACGGACACATTGTCAGGTTGTGCAGAGTGTGCAGAACGGGCAGAAATAGGTGTCTAACGGCTAGTTTCCGTGGGGGATGGCTTAAATAGCCACAGAGGACTGTAGCAAGGCAGAGAACTACCATTCCATTCAAAGAGATCAAGCATTTATTCTCTGCAAACTTGCTTTCAACGAAAAAGAAGGAAGAGCGCCATTAACTCAATCCAACAACCTCTTCCCAGCATTGAAAGAAGTCTCCTCCCGCATTCAAGTCGATCAGACGTTCCAGAGGAGACTCAAAGTTCAAGAAGCCTTATTCTACTCCAACGCAAAAGTGTTTGAGGGCTCTTAACTTCTCTCTAGTTTATATTGTAGCAAATCTGCTTTTTAAGAAGCTCAGTTTTTCTATTTGTTTCTTATTCTTTCCATATTGTCTTTGCTTGATTCAATCGGGGGATTGAATCAAGGGTGTAGAGGTTGGTTGGTGAGCCGAGTGTAAAACCAACGTGTAAGGGTTCGATTGTGATCCCGGAAAAACAATCGGGGTTGGTTCTAGTCGGTGAGCCTGGGAAAACCGACCGAGTTCGTTGTGAGCTCGTAAAACAACAAGTTTGGTTGTGAGCTTGGAAAACAACCGGCTGTAATCCAAGGAGTTATAGTGAATTCCCAAGTGAGACTTGGGGAGTGGACGTAGGAGCAAGGGTTAGCTCCGAACCACTATAAACATCGTGTTTGTGATTGCTTGTCTCTCTTTCTCTCATTCTCATTTCACTCACAGCACATAGCAACTAATTAATCACCTTGCAAAAGTATTAATTAGTCATCTACAAAAGTTTTAATTGTAAAATTATTTTAAAACCCAATTCACCCCCCCTCTTGGGTTGTCTATCTGGGCAACAAGTGGTATCAGAGCCTAAACTCTTCTACCCTAAGAGTAAAAGATCGAAATGACAACCCCATTTGGATCTTCCCACATTGAGGGTCAGTCCACCCAAAGACCCCCATTCTTTAGTGGATCCGATTACTCATATTGGAAAGCTAGGATGAGAATATTCATCCAAGCCCAAGACTATGAGATGTGGACCATTGTATCAAATGGACCATACATCCCATCCATCTATGTAGAGGGGGTCACTGTACCCAAACTAGAAAAGGATTAGGATGAACATGACATGAGAAAGGCACAACTCAATTCTAAAGCAATGAATGTGCTTTACTGTGCATTAGATAGGAATGAATTCAATAGAGTCTCTACTTGCAATTCTGCAAAAGAGATTTGGGACAGACTTGAAGTGACCCATGAGGGCACGAATCAAGTCAAAGAATCCAAAATAAATATATTAGTTCATAAGTATGAACTATTTAAGATGGATTCTAATGAGACAATCACTAGCATGTTCACTAGGTTTACTGACATTGTCAATGGCCTAAAAAGCCTTGGCAAAAACTATACTAACAGTGATCTTGTCAGAAAAATTCTTCGCTGTCTACCAAGGTCATGGGAAGCCAAGGTGACGGCAATCCAAGAAGCTAAGGACTTGAACAAACTTCCACTTGAAGAGCTCCTTGGATCCCTAATGACTCACGAGCTAACAATGAAGCAGCACAGCGAAGAAGAGTCCTCCCATAAGAAAAAGGTAATAGCTCTTAAGTCTACATCATCTAACAAGGACTTATCTTGCAGTAGCAGCAGTGAAGAAGAGGATCATGAGGGAGATGATGATGAGGCTCTTCTTGTGCGCAAATTCAGAAAATTCATCAACCACAAGAAGTCCTATCATCAAAGGAGAGGCCCCTCAAATTCCTATCGCAAGGATAAAGGTAAGGAAAGGGAAAATGAGGGGATTGGTTGCTATGAGTGCAAAAAACCGGGACACATCAGAGCTGAGTGTCCCTTACTAAAGAAGAGCAGCAAGTACAAGAAGAAGAAAGCCCTTGTCACCACCTTATCGGACTCCGACGCATCATCTTCATCATCGGATGAAGAACAAGAAGAAAAGGCCAATTTCTGCTTCATGGCCAATGAAAATGAGGTAACGTCCGAAACGCATCTAGATTTTACATTTGATGAATTGTATGATGCATTTAATGAATTAATGATAGAATATAAGGCTATAAACCTTAAGAACAAAGAGCTAAAGCTAGCTAATCAATCTTACTTACATAAATACGATAAATTAGTTAAGGATAAGGACTCTATCACCAAAGAAAATTTAGAACTTAAGACAAGCAATCAACTCTTAACTCAAAAGACTAATACCTTGAGTAAAGATATTGAAAAACTAACTAAGAAAATTTTAGAACTTAAAAACAATAAACAAATCTTAAACGAGAATGTCATAAAAGATTTAAACATTCTAAAAACCGAAAAACAAACTCTAACTAAAGAACTTGAAAAGTACAAATCTTTGGTTGAAAAATTTACATATAGTTCAGAAAAACTGAATATGATACTTAATAGTCAACGAGCCGTATTTAATAGAGCGGGTTTAGGATATAAACCTAAAAATAAGCAAAAACTTTTTAGTAACTTCTTTGTTAAAGCTGGAGAAAGCAAAACTAAGAAAGTAACCTGCTTTTGTTGTGGAACTGTAGGACATAAAGCAAACATATGTGACTATAGGAAAGGAAAAACTAAAAGAAAAATTAAAAGGGTATGGGTTCCAAAAGGAACCAATATGACTAACCATGAAGGACCCAAGAAAACTTGGGTACCTAAGATTATATGATCTGCTTGTGTAGGAGTGTCTTGCAGCCAAGGTCAACAAAAATTGCTGGTATTTGGACAGTGGCTGCTCAAGACACATGACGGGTGACAAGGATCAATTCTTCACCCTTGAAGCTAAGAAGGGAGGTGCTGTGACTTTTGGAGACAACAACCAAGGTCACATCATTGGTATAGGTAAAGTACAAATTACCCCTTCTACTTTTATTGATAATGTTCGATATGTTGATGGTCTTAAGCATAATTTATTAAGCATTAGTCAATTATGTGATAGAGGCTATGATGTTATGTTTAAACCATCACTATGCATCGTAACAAACCCAAATGACAATAGTTTAGTTTTTAAAGGAATAAGACGTGGGAATGTGTATGTTGTAGACCTTGAGGATCTTGCCAAACACAACCCATGCTTAGTTGTTAATAAAACTAAGGACAATGATGCTAGTTGGTTATGGCACCGTAAGTTAGGTCATGCAAGCATGGACACAATATCCAAACTAGTTAAAAGAGATTCTGTGATAGGTTTGCCAAAATTAAAGTTTGAAAAGAATAAAATTTATGAAGCATGTCAATTTGGCAAACAATCAAGGAACTCCTTTAAATCTATAAATTGTGTCTCAACTTCTAGACCTCTAGAACTACTACACATGGACCTATTCGGACCAACTAGAACCACAAGCCTAGGTGGAAATAAATATGGTCTAGTTATTGTAGATGATTATTTTAGATACACTTGGGTCATGTTCTTAACTCATAAGGATCAAGCTTTTTCAGTTTTCAAGAAATTTCATAAAGAAGTAACCAATGCTAGGGATACTTCAGTAATAGCTATTAGAAGTGACCATGGTACCGAATTTGAAAATTATTTATTTGAAGAATTTTGTAGTAAAAAGGGGATAACACACAACTTTTCTGCACCTAGGACACCACAACAAAATGGAGTTGTGGAGAGGAAAAATAGAACTCTAGAGGAAATGGCTAGAACTATGTTATGTGAAAGTAACCTCCCTAAGTACTTATGGGGAGAAGCCATTAATACTTCCTGTCATATACTAAATAGAGTTTTATTGAGACCTATTATAAAGAAAACACCTTATGAACTTTGGAAAAACAGAAAACCAAAGGTAAACTATTTTCATGTCTTTGGATATAGGTGTTTTGTTCATAATAATGGGAAAGATAATCTAGGAAAATTTGACTCAAAATCTGATGAGGCTATATTCTTGGGGTACTCTACAACTAGCAAAGCCTATAGAGTCTTTAATAAAAGAACCTTAGTTATAGAAGAATCTATACATGTTGTATTTGATGATTCTAGTGACATCTCTTCTAGCAAGAGAGTTAATTTTGATGATGATGCTGAAATTCTTGAAGAAAAGATAGATGAGATGACATTACAAGATGATAATCAAAAATTAATTGAAGGTGCTGTTGGAAATTATGTCCTAAATCCAATCAATTGTTGATTGTAAATGTATTTGAATCAATTATAAATAACATGGTATTTATTCATCACCAGAACATCTTCACAAACTCCGATGTGATGAAGTCCTTAGGACTGCTTTGTGTAATGAAATATGATTTTGTCACACAGGTCCTTAAATGTTCATGACCGTATGATATACTATTAATAGGACGATAGTATTATCGGGCGTAGGTCATTGTGTATCATATTTGTTGGTTGGTCATTGTGTATCATATTTGTTGGTTGTCTTCCAAACCAAAGAGTATAGAGATACTAGTATGGTATACAGGTGAATGGTAGTGTACGTTCACTGAACGTGACCAATTGACGGACTCTCTCTTGTCAAGAGTTGTTCCGAGTGGATATGGGTATATGTATCCTTTAGACTTGAGATTGCAACCGGTGGCTTGCAAGCAACTCACTGTACTTTGGTGCCGGACTACCTGAATTTCTAATCCAGCGACGAAAGGTTTCTGGGTCCAGTCAAGTACTTGTGGTAGTCAGTTGCAGATCAAGATGGGATTGACCTCCCTTAGAAATAAGGGTGAATGCCTTGTGTTTTCAATTAAGTAGTACCCTGGCCAGGGAAAGTCAAATCACTATCACTTGACTTATTGAATTGAAACATATTTCCGGATGGATCGTTTCAGGGTAGACAGACTCTAAACCCATCCTGGGCATTTTCTGGTCAAGAGGATGAATTATGCAGTAACCATAGTCCATAGGTTCTAGAATGTTGCTTTGCATCTATTCGGCCTATCCGGTCGTCGGGTCCCATTGCTAGATGGTTACTTCGATTAGTGCAGGAAGTGTTCTTGTACTACCGGCTTAGGTTCGAACCTGTGAGGTCACACGCTTAGAAGTTTCTGGATTGATCAAATGGCTGATTGACGATTGAGAATCGTCTAGAGGTAAAATAGTCAATGTGATTGACTGATTGCCCTAAGCAATTATTGCTTGGAGAAGTTAATTGGTGATTAGATCACTGATTAGACTCAATTTGATTGAGTAATAGAGATTGGGCTTGACCAAATTCAAATATGATTTGAAGTTGGTAAAACCGTAATTGACACCAAAATTGGTTTGGTGAAAATGTCTAATTTGCCCCAACCAAATCAGATTTGGCTTGAGTCAATTTGGATTAAAATCAATTATGATCCTAGTATGACTAGGACTTCCTTCCCTATGTGGGACCCACATACTGTATGTGGGACCCACGTCCTGCCTAGGTGGGACCCACATACTGTATGTGGGACCCATGTCCTGCTTAGGTGGGACCCACATACTGTATGTGGGACCCACATCCCGGCCACCTCACCCCTTTGCATGCGTGACACGTGGCGGAGCAGGACACCTCTTTTGCTTGCATGCGTGACACGTGGTGGAGCAGGACACCTCTTTTGCTTGCATGTGTGACATGTGGCGGGCCTGGACACCTCACACTCCTCCTGATGTCATCCATGACCTCATCTGCCTCATGAGGTCATCCATGACATCGCCCTCCAGGCCACCTCACCCCTTTGCATGCGTGACACGTGGCTGAGCAGGACATCTCTCTTCCTTGCATGTGTGACATGTGTCCTGGCAGGACACCTCACAGGACACCTCATAGGGACACCTCACCTTCTTCTTGGCCTATAAATAGGCCACCCCTCTTCCTTCTTCCTAACACATGGAGAGCACCAGAGAAAGAGAGTGAGAGGAGAGAGTAGTTCTGAAGGTGAAAGCCCAAGAAGGAGTTCTTGAGCTGTGAAGGTCCATCTTCTTCCTTCTCCCTTTCAGCCAACCTTCTGCCTCCCTGCGAGCTAGCACTCCCCGGGAAGCTGATCATTCCGGAGCTTCGCGTGGACGAGTCATCGAGGCCGGACGCTTGTGCGGCTGCGAAGCATCCTTGAAGGAACCTCCTTCTAAAGGTAAGAGATCTGATCTCTTTTATGGTTGAGATATGATCTCAATCTTCAAATCACAAGAAATTGTGATTTATGCATATTGATTTGAATTACACAATCCTCGGGATCTGAGGGCTTTGTGATATATGGTGTCAAAGCAAAGGATTAGTGGAGACTATCCGATTCTCGGGAACTCTCACGCGTGATCGTGTGACGAAGCGTGGCTCTCCACCCGGGGGCTCATATGATGAGTGCTTTGATAGGCACGCGCGGGTGTCACCCTATGTATTGGGACTGAGCCTGCGCCACATGTGATGTGCAGTTGAAGACTGTCTTCGACTGGTACCAGAGTTAAAATATCTAAAATATCAAGCATGTTTTTGGTTAAAATGTTTAACCCGTTCTTTTCGCATAAAAATTTTCTGAAATTCATGCTTAGCCCTCTGCACGCACACCATCAGTGGTATCAGAGCCCGTCCAGGTTCTTTGTAATATCAAATATCTATGCAAGATGTGATCTTTTACATATGATGTAAACTAATTATATTATTTCATTATGTTATTCATATGATGAATGAACATGTTTGTTTGCATGATTAACTTGAATCTTAAAAGTGTTTTAACGATTTAAAGTTACGGAGCATGCAAAACAAAGATAAGACATGAATAATGTAATATACTTAATTATGAATTGAGTAATGATATAGATCCTAGACTTTAAATGTGATTTGAATGTCTAAGACATTGCATAATTCATGGGGTAATGGGTTAGCTAAATCAAATCCAAATGATTTGGACTCAATGGTTGAAATCAAACTTGGTAGAGTAGTTGATCTAATCTAATTAAAGTTGTTTCTTAGATTGGGTCAAGATTGCTCTTGATCTTTGCAATAGTTGTAGTTGATCAAGTCCATGTCTTTGATTAGACCAAATGGATGTTGATTTAGGCTTCGTGGTTGAGCTTGAGTTATGATATTGATCGAATTGAAATTGATAAACCAGCTGGTGTCAAAGGCAACTGTAATCAGTAGGTTTTTAATTGGGAGCTACTTGCTGGGTTTCGGTCCAGTCAAGTTAATGGCATACCCTTCCGCTGATCTCACTTACCTGGCCATCTTGGTGAATCTCTTTTGATCAGATCTCTGATTGACTCTAATTGACCCATGCCTGTAAGAAAATCAGTTGGACTGATTTAGGTGCGCTGACTTGAATCTATTTCCTATGATACCTGACTTATGAAGTCAGTGGGAGGATTTGGATTGAGTCAGCTTTTTATTACAAAAATCCTCTAAATTATTAGGTCCATAAAATGATATGGTTAATGGAGATGACCACGTCATAGCCTCCCATTAGTTGTGTGATAATGAGTCCAATACGTCTATATACATTGGAGGCGCGTGCGCGCACTGGTGCGTATCGGCCATTGGAATTGTCATGCAATAATGATGAGTCGGTTGCAACTATTGGAATGGGTGGTCCGGTTGGATACCGGCCAAAGTCGGGCTTGACCATCTATTAGATAGTTTGCATTGATTGCTACATGTTAATGGTTGGACCTGACCGGGACTTTTAGTAGTGTCGATATACGCCTGCTGAAGTGCTTCCTGGGGCAGAATGATCACTAGAAGTTGTTTAGTTGAAGCAATTTGTTATGAACCTACCTTTAGGTGTATTTGGGTTGATACCGACCAAAGTCGGGCCCAGGTATAGCCTATTGGATTCTAGTGCCCACTAAAGAATTAAGAGTAATTCTTCGGATTAGAGGTAGAGGCTCCTGATTCGTATAAAATAGTGGAAGGATCTTTAGACTAAAATCCATGTCTTTAGATTAATTGATTCATTTACTAATAAGGCCATGGTTTTATCCTTTATGCAGAAATGTCCTCTTATAAGTTCCCCCTATCACTATTGGATAGTGATGAGCCGACTAGACCTTTGATTAAGAATCAGGCTAACTCGAGTGCTAATGAGAGAAATCAGCAAAGAGTTGCTGGTCAAGGTGGTTATATGATAACACCTTATAATTTCTCTGTATGTGATATGATGACTTGGGTATTGGATACCGGAAGTCCTTTTAATATCTGTAATACGTTGAAAGGACTGCAAGTCATTGAGAATTTCGGTAACAATGAGAAATTCCTAAATGTTGGAGATGGAAGAACTGTTCCAGTTCTTGCATTAGGTAATATTCAAATTGTTTCAAATTCTCACATAATTGCCCTTGGTGAATGTCACTATTGTCCTAGTTTGTTAATGAATGTCATTTCCGTTGGTCATTTGGCCTTAAACGGTTATGAAATTTGTATAAAGAAGGATTATTGTGATATCATTATGAATGGTGTTACAGTAATCAATGGACGATTAAACAATGGCATTTATGTATTGTCACAACCTGTTAGTGTAATGTACACTACAAGTAAACGCCCTAGATCTGATGATGTCTCTGATATCTACCTTTGTCATTGTAGGCTAGGTCATATTAACAAGAACAGGATCAACAGGTTGGCCTCACTGGATATTTTAAATATTAATGATTGTGAATCATTACCTACCTGTGAGTCTTGTCTTCTTGGAAAAATGACCAAGTCGCCTTTTACTGGAAAAGGTATACGAGCTGGTGCTGTATTAGGTCTTGTACATTCGGATGTATGTGGACCTATGAGCACTAGTGCAAGAGGTGGATGCAGCTATTTCATTACATTTACCGACGACCTATCTCGGTATGGGTATGTGTTTCTTATGAAACACAAGTATGAATCATTTGAAATGTTCAAATTATACCGTAATGAAGTAGAGAAACAAACTGGACAGTGTATTAAGATACTTCGATCTGATCGAGGTGGTGAATACCTCTCCAGTGATTTCTTGACATATCTGGAGGAGAATGGGATTCTCTCTCAGTGGACCCCTCCCGGAACACCGCAGCATAATGGTGTGTCTGAAAGGAGGAATCGGACTCTGTTGGACATGGTCCGATCCATGATGGGGTTTACAGTTTTGCCCTTATCATTTTGGGGTTATGCACTTGAGACCGCTTGTTATATTCTTAATAGAGTTCCCAGTAAATCTGTGACTAAAACTCCATATGAGATATGGACCGGTCAAAAGCCTGTACTCTCTCACCTTAAAGTTTGGGGGTCTTCAGCCTACGTCCGTCGTTTGAAAGCAGATAAACTGGAAGCTAGGTCGGAAGAATGTCTTTTTGTCGGCTACCCAAAAGAAACCAAAGGGTATTATTTCTACCAGGTTAATGAACAAAGGTTGTTCGTCAGCAATAGAGCTGTCTTCTTGGAGAAGAAATTTCTTTGTGAAAGAACGAACAGCTCTAAGGTTGAGCTTGATGAAGTTCAACAGGTAGAGGATCAGACAACTAGAACTGAACCGTTAGAGTCTGATTTGATTGGATCAAACTCAGAACCCATTAAGGTTGCACCCGTTAGGCGATCCGGTAGAGTACCGCATCAACCGGATAGATACTATGGTTTTCTTGTCCGGGACGATGATCCCATTGGTCTCGATGAGAACGATGAGGATCCCGTCACCTATATGGATGCTATGCAAAGGTCTGACTCTGATAAATGGCTTGGAGCCATGGAATCTGAAATGGAGTCCATGAAGGTCAATGATGTATGGACATTGGTTGACCCACCCGAAGGATTTAAACCCATAGGGTGTAAGTGGATTTTCAAACGGAAAAGAGGCGCAGACGGAAAGGTGGAAACCTATAAAGCTCGTCTGGTTGCTCAGAGATTTCGTCAGCGTTATGGTATTGACTATGACGAAACGTTTTCGCCTGTGGCAATGCTGAAATCCATTCGGATCATGCTTGCGATTGCGGCCCATCTGGACTTTGAGATCTGGCAGATGGATGTTAAAACCGCTTTTCTAAATGGAGATTTAGAGGAACAGGTGTATATGATACAGCCTGAAGGTTTTATTTCTGCAGATGAGTCTAAGGTGTGTAGGCTGCAAAAGTCCATATATGGACTAAAGCAGGCATCTCGGAGTTGGAACATTCGTTTTGACAGGGTTATCAAAACTTATGGCTTCGTTAAGAACGAAGAGGAACCTTGCATATACAAATGGGCTAATGGTACGGTAGTCTTATTTCTTGTACTGTATGTGGATGATATTCTCCTAATAGGGAATGACATTGCTGCACTACAGGGAGTAAAAATATGGCTTTCATCACAATTCTCCATGAAGGATTTGGGAGAAGCATCCTACATCCTTGGGATGAAGATCTATAGAGATAGATCTAGGAGGTTGCTCGGTCTGTCCCAATCCATGTACATAAATACTGTGCTGAAACGTTTCAGCATGGAAAATTCCAAGAAAGGCTATCTTCCGATAGGTCATGGAATTACTCTTTCTAAAGGAGATTGCCCCACAACTCCCCAAGAAAGAGAGCGTATGAGTAGAATTCCATATGCCTCTGCTGTGGGATCTATTATGTATGCTATGACTTGTACTAGACCAGATGTGGCGTATTCACTAGGAGTAGTGAGTAGGTACCAATCTGACCCAGGAGAAAGCCACTGGAAAGTTGTAAAGACTATCCTCAAGTATTTGAGAAATACTAAGGATAAGTGGCTTGTTTATGGAGATACTGAGTTGAGACTTGTCGGTTATACCGATTCAAGTTTTCAATCAGACCGTGATGATAGCAAGTCTGTGTCTGGTTATGTTTTTACCCTGTATGGTGGGGCTGTCTGTTGGAAGAGTTCCAAGCAGACTACTATAGCGGACTCTGTGTGCGAGGCGGAGTACATTGCGGCATCGGATGCGGCAAAGGAAGCTGTGTGTCTGCGGAAGTTCATTGCTGAGCTCGGAGTTGCACCCTCCCTTAGTGGACCAGTCCTTGTCTATTCGGATAGCACTGGTGCCATCGCTCAGGCCAAGGAACCAAGAGCTCACCAGCGCACCAAGCACATTCTGCGCAGATATCACCTGGTTCGTGAGATAGTAGAACGAGGTGACGTTGATCTTCAAAAGATTGACGGGAAGGATAACTTAGCCGACCCCTTCACTAAGGCCCTCAGTGTAAAGGAGTTTGACCATCATTACTTGAAGATGGGTATACGATACTGTACTGATTGGCTTTAGTTCAAGTGGGAGTTGTTGGAAATTATGTCCTAAATCCAATCAATTGTTGATTGTAAATGTATTTGAATCAATTATAAATAACATGGTATTTATTCATCACCAGAACATCTTCACAAACTCCGATGTGATGAAGTCCTTAGGACTGCTTTGTGTAATGAAATATGATTTTGTCACACAGGTCCTTAAATGTTCATGACCGTATGATATACTATTAATAGGACGATAGTATTATCGGGCGTAGGTCATTGTGTATCATATTTGTTGGTTGTCTTCCAAACCAAAGAGTATAGAGATACTAGTATGGTATACAGGTGAATGGTAGTGTACGTTCACTGAACGTGACCAATTGACGGACTCTCTCTTGTCAAGAGTTGTTCCGAGTGGATATGGGTATATGTATCCTTTAGACTTGAGATTGCAACCGGTGGCTTGCAAGCAACTCACTGTACTTTGGTGCCGGACTATCTGAATTTCTAATCCAGCGACGAAAGGTTTCTGGGTCCAGTCAAGTACTTGTGGTAGTCAGTTGCAGATCAAGATGGGATTGACCTCCCTTAGAAATAAGGGTGAATGCCTTGTGTTTTCAATTAAGTAGTACCCTGGCCAGGAAAAGTCAAATCACTATCACTTGACTTATTGAATTGAAACATATTTCCGGATGGATCGTTTCAGGGTAGACAGACTCTAAACCCATCCTGGGCATTTTCTGGTCAAGAGGATGAATTATGCAGTAACCATAGTCCATAGGTTCTAGAATGTTGCTTTGCATCTATTCGGCCTATCCGGTCGTCGGGTCCCATTGCTAGATGGTTACTTCGATTAGTGCAGGAAGTGTTCTTGTACTACCGGCTTAGGTTCGAACCTGTGAGGTCACACGCTTAGAAGTTTCTGGATTGATCAAATGGCTGATTGACGATTGAGAATCGTCTAGAGGTAAAATAGTCAATGTGATTGACTGATTGCCCTAAGCAATTGATGCTTGGAGAAGTTAATTGGTGATTAGATCACTGATTAGACTCAATTTGATTGAGTAATAGAGATTGGGCTTGACCAAATTCAAATATGATTTGAAGTTGGTAAAACCGTAATTGACACCAAAATTGTTTTGGTGAAAATGTCTAATTTGCCCCAACCAAATCAGATTTGGCTTGAGTCAATTTGGATTAAAATCAATTATGATCCTAGTATGACTAGGACTTCCTTCCCTATGTGGGACCCACATACTGTATGTGGGACCCACGTCCTGCCTAGGTGGGACCCACATACTGTATGTGGGACCCATGTCCTGCTTAGGTGGGACCCACATACTGTATGTGGGACCCACATCCCGGCCACCTCACCCCTTTGCATGCGTGACACGTGGCGGAGCAGGACACCTCTTTTGCTTGCATGCGTGACACGTGGTGGAGCAGGACACCTCTTTTGCTTGCATGTGTGACATGTGGCGGGCCTGGACACCTCACACTCCTCCTGATGTCATCCATGACCTCATCTGCCTCATGAGGTCATCCATGACATCGCCCTCCAGGCCACCTCACCCCTTTGCATGCGTGACACGTGGCTGAGCAGGACATCTCTCTTCCTTGCATGTGTGACATGTGTCCTGGCAGGACACCTCACAGGACACCTCATAGGGACACCTCACCTTCTTCTTGGCCTATAAATAGGCCACCCCTCTTCCTTCTTCCTAACACATGGAGAGCACCAGAGAAAGAGAGTGAGAGGAGAGAGTAGTTCTGAAGGTGAAAGCCCAAGAAGGAGTTCTTGAGCTGTGAAGGTCCATCTTCTTCCTTCTCCCTTTCAGCCAACCTTCTGCCTCCCTGCGAGCTAGCACTCCCCGGGAAGCTGATCATTCCGGAGCTTCGCGTGGACGAGTCATCGAGGCCGGACGCTTGTGCGGCTGCGAAGCATCCTTGAAGGAACCTCCTTCTAAAGGTAAGAGATCTGATCTCTTTTATGGTTGAGATATGATCTCAATCTTCAAATCACAAGAAATTGTGATTTATGCATATTGATTTGAATTACACAATCCTCGGGATCTGAGGGCTTTGTGATATATGGTGTCAAAGCAAAGGATTAGTGGAGACTATCCGATTCTCGGGAACTCTCACGCGTGATCGTGTGACGAAGCGTGGCTCTCCACCCGGGGGCTCATATGATGAGTGCTTTGATAGGCACGCGCGGGTGTCACCCTATGTATTGGGACTGAGCCTGCGCCACATGTGATGTGCAGTTGAAGACTGTCTTCGACTGGTACCAGAGTTAAAATATCTAAAATATCAAGCATGTTTTTGGTTAAAATGTTTAACCCGTTCTTTCCGCATAAAAATTTTCTGAAATTCATGCTTAGCCCTCTGCACGCACACCATCAGGTGCATCATCAAGCCAAGAGGCTATTGTGGATCATGGGCTAACTAAAGCTTGGAGGTATGCTCACGGGCATCCTAAGGAATTAATTCTAGATGATCCATCTCAACCTATTAGGACTAGAGCATCCCTTAGGAACTTAAACAATCATCTAGCTTTCGTTTCACATTTTGAGCCCAAACACATAGAAGAAGCTGAAAAAGATATAAATTGGATAAATGCAATGCAAGAAGAATTAAACCAATTTACTAGAAACAAAGTATGGAATCTAGTTGAAAGACCTACTGAATATTCAATTATAGGTACCAAATGGATTTATAAAAATAAACTTGATGAAAATGGTATTGTAATAAGGAATAAGGCTAGACTAGTAGCAAAGGGTTATAATCAAGAAGAAGGTATAGATTTTGATGAAACCTTTGCTCCGGTAGCTAGACTTGAAGCAATTAGACTTTTACTAGCTTTTGCATGCTCTAAGGACTTTAAATTATTTCAAATGGATGTAAAAAGTACATTTTTAAATGGGTATATTAATGAGGAGGTATATGTAGAACAACCTCCTGGTTTTGAAAATCATCAATACCCTAATCATGTTTATAAATTGAACAAAGCACTTTATGGTTTGAAACAAGCACCTAGAGCATGGTATGAGAGACTTAGCAAATTCCTATTAGAACATGAGTTCTCTAGGGGTAATGTAGATACAACACTGTTTCTGAAAAGGCAAAACAAAGATATGTTATTAGTACAGATTTATGTTGATGATATTATTTTCGGTGCTACTAACTGAAAGTGAATCCTAGGTTCTTCGGTGTTAAGCATGCGGATTTTTTTTTTTTTAAAACCATGGCTGAACCTGATCGGGTTGCCTACGTACCCCTTCATAAGGGGGATCAAGCCATACGTAGTTCTTTTTAAGTTTTAAAACGCAGCGGAAAAATCGAATCAAACAATTTAATTCATGCATGCTTACAAGATCAAATCTAGAAATCAGCACCTTAAGAACACATAGGATTATGCCGGAATCATTTAAAGAATTATGCTAAAACTTTCATGCATGATTAACTATCAGATCTGAAACTTAAGAACTCTATTCCGATTAATCTCCGAATATCCATTGAATGGATTCTGGAGATATCTCCGTGAGGAGCCCCAAAAGAGGGTAAAACCTCGGGGAATCAGACCTAGATCTTGACACCATAATAAAAGATTAATGTAGGATTAATACCTTTTATGATGGATGAAACTTGTGGATCTGATCCTCGACTTCACAGCCATGCACACGAATGGCCTCTACGAGAAGTCCACGCGAAGTTCCTGAAGAGATCCAATCCTGCGGAAGTGCTAGCTTGCGCAGAATTTCTTGAGGCTGAAATTTGATCTTCCAAACACTATCAACTTTTGATCCGCCTTCTTGGAAGAACTTGGAGGAAAGGTTTAAAGGGATTGAAGAGGACTTAGATCTGATCTAAAGACTCTTATCAGGGACCCCTAACACTAATGGCGCGATGGACTTAGAGGAGGAAGAAGTCAGCTAGATTGAATGCAGAATTTTTCCATGCATGAACTAGGGTTCCTCTCTTTTCTTTTCCCTTTTTTCTTCTTCTTTTTCTCCCTTTTTTCCTTGAATTCGACCACCAGATGATGGAGGTCCTTTTAATGTTGCTCTCCTACCTAACTTCATGCCAACCATCCCATATTTGTGGAGGATTTTGTGGGGTTTTGAATTTTGAATTCAAAAGTCAAGTTCATGTGCCATTACATGATGAAGCTTGATCTAATCTAAACCATTCATCATGTTGCCACTTTCCTCTTTCAATTTCGAAATTCCCATACCCCTAATCAGATTAGAGGGTCACGTGGTGATTTTGTGGTGATTAAATTCGAAATTCAACCTTAATTAGAAGTGAGATAAAGATAAGGATGGCATATGTCATGAAGAGAGAGAATTTGATCTTATCCAATTCTTTTCATGAATTTATCTCTCCATTTCGACCCATCTAATGATGAAAGAGGTCCCTGATGTTGCCAAGTGTCCCATGGCACCATTAAATAAATTAAATTAATTTTTAATCATATTAAAAATCAATTTATGGCGCCATGCATGGATATGTGACAAGTGGATTTCAAGATCCGAATAGTTTCAGATCAAACCCATTTAATTTAATTAAATCCTAACAATTAGAATGATTCAATTACCATGGGTTGAACCTAATCCAATTAGGTCAATCCCTAATTAAGCACAAATTTAATCTAATTTAATTTGGTCAACCTAAGTCCTCTTGATTCAGACCTAATCCAATCAGGTCAAAAACCCTGATTGAGCCCAGAATTGAATCTAATTCAATTTGGCTCATCCTTAGTCTAATTACTCAATCCAATTGAGTTCATTAGCAATCTAATTACTAATTAATCCTCCGATAATTACTTTAATTATTTTATAAGATAATTTGCCAATCGAATTGACCAAATTACCCCTGAATGATTCTTAATCATTCATCAGCCTTCTTGATCAATCAGGAATCTTCTATGCGTGTGACCTCATAGGTTCGAACCTAAACCGGTAGTATAGGAACGACTTCCTACACTAATCGATGTGACCATCTAGCAATGGTACCCGACGTCCGAATAGGCCGAATATATGCGAAGCAAATATTCTGGAACCCTGAACTATGGTTACTGTATAATTCAATCCCTTTGACTCTTAATGCCAGGATGACTTAGAGCTCACTGTCAACCCTATAATTAGTACATCCATTATGTGATTAACTTTAGATATCCCGTGACTCCTCACTGAGATTATCCTGGCCAAGGTTTTGCTAAATTAGTCACAAGACATTATCTCCTGTTTGCAGGAGGGGTCAATTCCATCTTGACTCACAACTGACTACGCAAGTACTTGACTGCACCCAGTGACCTTCCGTCACTGAATTAGAAATTCAGGTAGTCCGGTACCAAAGTACAGTGAGTTGCTTGCTAGTCACAGGTTGCGGTCTCAGGTCAGAGGGCCAAACTTATACCCATATCCACTCGGAACATCTCTCGACAGTAGAGCGTTCTGGAATTGGTCACGTTCAGTGAAATGTACTCCTACACTTCACCTGTATGGCATACCAGTGTCTCCACACTCCTTGGTTAAGAGGACAACCAACGTATATGTCACACAATGACCTAATCTCGATAATGTTGTCGTCCTAGTAACAACATATCATTTGGTCGCGAACAAGTTTAAGGACTCAAAGATAAATCCTCCTTTATCATAACATAAGTCCTAAGGACTTCATCATATAAGAGTTCATTTGAAGATGAAATGATGAATAATGCCAAATAATACTTTATTAATTTGTCAATTTATTTACAATATTCAATCATCAATATGCTGACGATTGACATTTAGGATACAATTCCCAACAACTCCCACTTAGCCTAAAGCCAATCGGCACAGTATCTAATACCCATCTTCGACTTGTGTTCGTTGAACTCTTTGATGCCGAGGACTTTGGTAAATGGGCCAGCCAGATTTTCTTTTGTGTCAATCTTCTGAAGATCAATATCACCTCGTTCTATAATCTCTCGAACCAGGTGATAACGTCGCAGAATATGCTTGGTCCGCTGATGTGCTTTAGGTTCGTTTGCCTAAGCTATGGCTCCAGTGTTATCACAAAATATAGGAACTGGACCATCAATGGAAGGTGCCACTCCCAGCTCGGTGATGAACTTGCGCAACCATACGGCTTCCTTGGCTGCATCAGATGCTGCAATGTATTCTGCTTCACATGTAGAATCTGCCACTGTATGCTGCTTGGAACTCTTCCAGCAGATGGCCCCACCCTTAAGAGTGAAGATATATCCCGACACGCTCTTGCTATCATCTTGATCTGACTGTAAACTTGAATCGGTATATCCCTCAAGTTTTAAGTCAGAATCACCGTAGACAAGCCACTGATCTTTAGTATTTCTCAAATACTTAAGGATGGTTTTGACAACCTTCCAGTGGTTGCTACCTGGATCAGACTGGTATCTACTCACTACTCCTAGTGAGTATGCCACGTCTGGTCTAGTACATGTCATGGCATACATTATAGATCCCACTGCCGAAGCATATGGAATTCTATCCATAGTCTCTCTTTCTTGAGAGGTTGTCGGACAATCCCTTTTAGAGAGGTTAATTCCATGGCCCATTGGAAGATAGCCTTTCTTGGAATTAATCATACTGAACCTTTTCAGTATAGTATCAATGTATGTGGATTGGGATAATCCAAGCAATCTTCTAGATCTATCTCTATAGATCTTCATCCCTAGGATGTAAGATGCTTCTCCCAAATCCTTCATGGCAAATTGAGATGATAGCCAAACCTTTATTCCTTGTAATGCAGGAATGTCATTCCCGATTAAAAGAATATCATCCACATACAAAACAAGAAATATAATAACTGAACCATTTGCCCATTTATAAATGCAAGGTTCCTCTTCATTCTTAATGAAGCCATATGATTTGATCACCTTATCAAATCGTATGTTCCAACTCCGTGAAGCTTGCTTTAATCCATAAATGGATTTTTGAAGCTTGCACACCTTAGACTCATCTGCAGATATAAAACCTTCAGGTTGCATCATATACACCTCTTCTTCTAAATCTCCATTTAGAAAAGCGGTTTTAACATCCATCTGCCAGATTTCATAATCTAAGTGTGCTGCTATCGCAAGCATAATCCGAATGGATTTGAGCATTGCCACAGGAGAAAACGTCTCGTCATAGTCAATACCATAACGTTGACGATATCCCTTGGCAACCAGACGGGCTTTATAGGTCTCTACTTTTCCGTCTGCGCCCCGTTTTCTTTTGAAAATCCACTTACACCCTATGGGTTTAATCCCTTCGGGTGGGTCAACTAATGTCCATACATCATTGACCTTCATGGATTCCATTTCGGATTGCATGGCTCCAAGCCATGCATCAGAGTCATGCCTCTGCATAGCATCCATATAGGTGATCGGATCCTCATTGTTTTCATCAAGTTCGACAGGATCCCCGTCCTGGACCAAGAAACCGTAGTATCTGTCCGGCTGACGTGGTACTCTACCTGATCGCCTTAATGGTGCATCTAAGATGGGTTCTGGATCTGATCTAATCAAATCTGACTCAACTAGTTCAGTAGATGGTGTCGGATCTTCTACATGTTGAACTTCCCTAAGCTCAACATTAGAGCTTTTAGTTCCTTCACTAAGGAATTCTTTCTCTAAGAAAACAGCTCTATTGCTTACGAATAACTTTTGTTCTTGTTAGATGTATGCCCTAGAAGCCAATTTGGCTGACACATTGTTGATTCTAGGGACATAATTTTGTACTTGACTATTTATTATTGAATAAATAAAAGGCATCTTTTTCATTCATATTGTTTATGTGTCTATGAATCGTCCAAGAAATTAATAAGATGATGATACATATTCTCAAGAGTTGAGAATTTGAGCCATGTATCATTGATGATTAATTTCTAAATGCTCCTGATCAAAGGATCATCACGAGGACGGTGATCGATCCGATCAGTGCACAGATCACTCTCCTTCTGGATGGACGAGACTTGAGTCCACAGTGTATGGACACTGAAGTGATAGTGCAGGTGCTTGTTAGAGAACAAGGGTACTGAGCGTGACCAATACAAGAAGTCACTTGGATGTCTATCCACTCGTCAGTGACTTGCTTGATGTTGCAGTAGTGTGACTGGTCCTTTGACCTGCGGTGCTTCGGCTACTCACAGTGAGGTTATTGTAGTTTGACTGCACACATACATGGTCTCTAGCCATATGGGTCCATGCAGTGTAGATTGGCTGCAGTAAGTTCACTGTAGGAGTAGGGTATGCACCTATATGGAATCTATCGACCTTGATAGATAAGGAGAGATCCTATGTGATTTATAAGACTGAGTTCGTAAGACCTCGGCCGGGGCAGTATACACAGTGGAGAAAGAGTTTTTCACTATCGAACTCGAGTCAAATAAATCTTGACATATGACAGACGATGGGGTTTGACGAGTTGTCCATGACCTCCGTCCTGTAGGGATCCACGATAGTAGGACTGTATCACATGTTAACTGCACCTAGAGGTTCATCATTCCATTCTGCTGGGTAGCCACTACATGCTGCTAGGTGTCACTGGTGGATGGTGGGACTCATAGGGATTATCTTGATGATCGATAAACCCTAATGAGTTGAGTTGGAATCGTTCCAACCCATTGAAAGGAGTTTTCAATGATATAGTGATAGAGATCACAATATATCTCACTACCAGTCAGAATAGAACCTATGGGGTCACACACACTAGAAGTATTGACCGATCCGATGGTTGAAATTGTGATTAGGAATCACAAGAAATCAATTTGATTGATAAGAAGTTGAAGAAGAACAAAGGGAATTAATTAATTGGACTTGAAACAAGAATCCTACTTCGGGTAGGATTCCTAGAGTCCTAATTGGATTAGGACTGGGAATCCTAGTTGGAGTAGGACTGGGATTCCTATTTGGAATAGGATTCCTCAATCCTAATAAGATTAGGAGTTTTGAATCAAAATTGGATTCCTACTTGGAGTAGGATTCCTAGAAATCCTAATTGGATTAGGACTTTGGATTCAAATAGAGTCCTAATTGGATTAGGACTAAAATTAAACAAATCCTAATTGGATTAGGATTCCTTAAGTCTAAATTAATTATTAATCTAATGAATCAACATGACTCCTAATTGGATTAGGATTGAAGAGTTCAATTGAGTCATGGTTCATTCAAGTCCTAATTGGATTAGGACTAGCATAGATTGAACCCAATTTGGCCAATCCTAATTAGATTAGGATTAAACCATGAGAGAGGCACCTAATCCTCTTTGGAAGAGGATTAGGTTAACCAAGTAAGAGGGGCATCAGCCCCTCTCATCTTGGATGGTGCGGATTGAAGGAGAGAGAGGGGCCGGCGCACCCCCCCTTTCTTTCTTTGGAAAACCATCTAGGGCTCCTACTTTGGAGGAGCCCTTGATGGCTATAAGAAGCACCATGAGGCCGGCGCCCTAGGTATTGGATTCATCCTCCTCTTGCTGCCGCCACCCTCCCCTCTCCTCTCTTGGTTCAGCCGCAAGCAAAGGAAAAGCAAGGTCCAAATGTTGGCGTCTTCCTCTTCCTCCAATCCTTCTTCCAACGCAGGGAAAAGAAAGAAGGCTGCAGAAGCTGTGTTCTTCTTCCTTGAGTTCCTTCTTCTTCTTCCTCCTCTCAAGCACTTTCAAGAGTTGAAAGAAAGAGAAGAGATCAGCCATCAAAGGAGTCTTTGCAAGGGAGCTAGCACCCCGGGAAGACAAGAAAGCTTTGATCGGTTCTCTACTTCGTGTGGATACCCGTAGAGGCCGGACGTTTGAACGGCTTCAAACGAACCCTCTTCCAAAACCACGAATTCAGATTCGCGGTGATCATCTACCCGCGCAAGGTGAAGATTTGATCTTCCTATTAGTTCTAAAAGTTTTAATTCTTACCTAATTACGAAAGGTCTCGAAACAAGCGTTCATGCGATGAACGTCGAACCCGTGCATGCCGATTCCGCTGCCATCTGAAAATTTTTGAAATATCAGCGGCATGGGCGGGTTCCCAACGGTGGTATCAGAGCCTAGGCTTCGTAGATTAAGGTAAGAATTAAATATCTAAAGGCATATTAGATCTGAAAATTAAATGATCATGCATGCTGAAAAATTCTGCATGCAGATTTTTTCAGGGGTGCTGATTTTTTACATGCTGATTTTTATGTGATAAAAAGATGATTCTAATTGCATTGTTAATGGGATTACAAAGTTTAGAATCATGATTAGCATGATCAGCGACCTATGTCATGATATAATCAGTTAGTTTTCAGATCTGAAATTATAATTGTAGCATACGGTGATGATCATAGGATTCAACCCCTTTTGGTATCAAATGTAATGACCTGCGATGTGATCTGCGATGTCATGTAATTTTTCAGATGCTTGCATGCATCTTATTTGATGTTTTGAGAGGCCTGCGTGCCTCCTAAAAGGAGATGTAAATTATTTTTATTTTTATTTTACATCTGGTTGTATTTCTGTGATGTGATGTACATCAACGATCAAGTCGAAGACGATGCATGAGATGAACAGGGGTCTAAGCGGTTGATGGCGATGGGATCAAGAGTTGATCAAGGATCGAATCAAGGAAGCTTGGATCCAATTCAAGAGTTGAAGACCACTTGATCGATTGATGTGCATGTGCTTGTAATACGACCTAATTAGAATCCATGATCATCACCTAGTTAAAGTTTAGCTTTAATTTGATGCCGCGATTATAACTGCCTGCAATGCGCCGTTTGCATGTGATGTGAATGAGAGTCGGGTAGATAGGTCTACATGTGATGTAGCAAACCCAATTGAGACCTAAATCAAAACCTCCTCAATCAAGTCGAGAGTGAACCGACATGAGCAAGTCATATTAGATTAATTGATCTAATTGGTGTCTAGGAAAGCATGAAAGGTGGTTACTTAATTAGGACCTCACTCTCTGAGTAAGGGGAGCCTCCCACCTGCTTACCTGGCCAATTGTTCGATTACCTCTTATGAAAGGCTCAAGTTGCAAACACTAAGACCTGATTAACCAATATTAAGTTAATAGGTCTTCCACTGTAGTAGAGCTGCTAAGGCCTTTCTGATGTTGACTTGTCTCGGCTGGATACAGTGGTCAAGTTGCATTGGGGGGCTGGACCTCTCTATAGACATGAGATGTTGTAGGGTAAAGGTGGGGTTGGGCACCAATAACTGTTAGGTGAGGACCCAATGACGACTTTATTCCTACGGTTATACGGTGGGTCTGACTTAACTAAGAAATGGGACCAATAACTGTTAGGTGAGGTCTTCATGGCTTAGAGACCAAGTTGCACTGCAACATGCTTGAGAAGCATTGTACAAGAGTTGTACACTCATCCATCTATGTGTCACCAATAACTGTTAGGTGAGGTGGCATGTAAATCGGTGGGACCGCAGTACCCACTAGAAACCCTAGTCGTGTGGGATTTCCGTTTTCCTACCAGGGGAGTGTGAGGAATTCGAAAAAATAGTGGGAGTCATATTTGTTCTAAAAGACCTTAGAACAGATTAGGATCAAGTACAAAAGTCTAACTAGAATCTTTACTCTCTGCAGATACAATGTCGGCTTCAAACCCTCTGACCCGTATTCTTGAGACCAACCGACTGACCGGAACCAATTACAAGGACTGGCTTAGAAATCTCAAAATAGTTTTGGACTGTGAGAAGATAGGCTACATACTCGATTCAGATATCCCCACACTACCAGCACGTCCCACTGATGTTCAGCGTGAGATGCATAAAAAGTGGTTGGACGATGACATTAGAGTAAAATGCTATATGATGGCATCTATGTCTAATGAACTCCAATGCCAGCATGAAAATATAAAGACTGCTAGGGACATACTGGCACACCTACAAGAGTTGTATGGTGAGCAGAGTCGCACAGCTCGTTTTGAAGTGTCCAAGAGGCTTTTCAAAGCGAAGATGCGCGAAGGGCAGTCTGTCCATGATCACGGTCTGACCATGATCAAGGACCTAGAGGAGCTTGAGAAGCTCGGTATGGACATGCACAAGGAATTGCAAGTGGATTTGATCCTACAGTCACTTCCTGATTCATTTGGTCAGTTTATAGTAAACTACCACATGAATAAGATTGAATGCACTAAGACTGAACTAATCAACATGTTGGTAACTGCTGAGGGAGCCTTGAAAGGTTCAAGGGGCAATGTCCTCGCTGCTGAGTTGACTTCTGGTTCCAAGAGAAAGTCTACTTGGAAGAAAAAGAAGCCTACAAAGAAGCAGAAGAAAGACAAGAAGCCAAAGAAGGAAGTTCAAAAGAAAAAGGCTAACGACAAAGGAAAATGTTTCCACTGCAATGTCGAAGGCCACTGGAAGAGAAACTGTCCTTCATACCTCGAGAGCCTGAAGAACAAGAAAGGTGACACACCTTCAGAAGGTATAGACTTGCTCATTATTGAAACTAATCTAACGGTTTCTTCTACTTCTAGTTGGGTTATAGATTCTGGTTCTAGTGCTCATTTGTGCACTACCATGCAGGGTCTAAAGGAAAGTAGAAGGCTGGCGGAAGGTGCGGTAACCCTTCGGGTTGGCAACGGGGCAAAAGTTGCTGCTGTGGCTGTGGGCACCTACCATCTGCGACTACCGTCTGGATTTAGTTTAATACTTAGAGACTGCTATTATGTACCTGTTGCTAGCAGAAATTTGATTTCTGTTTCATGTCTAGCACAGGAAGGTCATGTTTTTACAAAGACTGCTGTTCTATTTATTTAAGAAATAAAATAGTCGCACGCGGTTTCATGATTGACAGTCTCTATCATTTACATATGGATGTATCTGTGAATGTTACCGAGCAAGATGTGAGTGCCAAAGGATCCAAAAGATCCAGAGATGAGATAAACCAAAGATATTTGTGGCACCTCAGACTTGGCCATATTGGAGAAGATAGAATGAACAAAATGGATAAAGATGGGCTCTTAGGCTCATTGACTTCCGAGTCATATCCAGTTTGCGAGTCCTGTCTTCAAGGAAAGATGGCTAGACTACCCTTTGTAGGACATGGGGAGAGGACCACTGAAATACTTACCCTAGTACATACAGATGTATGTGGCCCATTCGATGTGCTAGCCAGGGGACGTTATTCTTACTTCATTACCTTTACCGATGATTATTCACGGTATGGGTATGTGTATCTTATGAGACACAAGTCTGAATCCTTTGAAAAGTTCAAAGAGTTCAAGAATGAAGTAGAAAAACAAACTGGAAAACCTCTTAAGGCTCTTCGATCAGATCGGGGAGGAGAATACCTTAGTGGGGAATTCCGGGACTATCTCAAAGAAAACGGCATAGTCTCACAATGGACACCTCCGGGTACACCTCAACTCAACGGGGTGTCAGAGAGGAGAAATCCGACCCTATTGGATATGGTCAGGTCCATGATGAGCTTCACTGATTTACCTATGTTCCTTTGGGGAGATGCCTTACTCACAGCGATTTATTTATTGAATAGAGTTCCCTCTAAATCCGTTCCTACCACACCGTATGAGATATGGCATGGTAAGAAACCAAGTCTGGGTCATCTCAAGATTTGGGGATGTCCGGCCCACGTCAAGCGACTACAGGCGGACAAGTTAGAGGCTAGGACCATAAGTGCTCATTTTATAGGATATCCTAAAGAGTCATTAGGATACAATTTTTACGTCTCAGAGGATCACAATGTGTTTGTGAGCCGTCATGCCATCTTCTTGGAAAATCAGTTTATCCTTGATAGAGGCAGTGGGAGGAAAATTGAGCTTGAAGAGAAAGTCTCTGAAAAGCAACGAGTCATGGATCCTATAGAACCCATTCATACATAGCCAGTACACGATGTCCCTCGACCACCTCATAGATCTAGTAGGGTCTTCCATCCTCCAGATAGATACTTAGGTATACTTGAAGAGGATACTGAGGAAATGTTCCTAGTGGGAGATAGGGATCACATACAGGATCCCAAAACCTACAACGAGGCGATATCTGATATCGATTCCGAAAAATGGCTGGAAGCTATGAAGTCAGAGATAGACTCCATGCATTCCAACCAAGTCTGGACCTTAGTAGATCCACCAGAAGGTATTGTACCTATTGGATGCAAATGGATCTACAAAAGGAAGATAGGTTCGGATGGAGAGGTAGAGACCTATAAGGCAAGGCTTGTGGCGAAAGGGTATAGTCAGCGCGAAGGCATTGACTATCAGGAGACCTTTTCACCTGTAGCCATGCTAAAATCCATCCGAACATTGCTTGCCATTGCAGCATTTCATGATTATGAAATCTGGCAGATTGATGTGAAAACTGCTTTCCTGAATGGATATCTTGATGAAGATATCTATATGGAACAGCCTTTGAGTTTCACTTCCAGTGATGGAGATCACAAGGTCTGCAAGCTGCAAAGGTCCATCTATGGACTAAAGCAAGCCTCTCGGAGTTGGAACACTCGTTTCGATGATGCAATCAAAACGTTTGATTTCATCAAAAACGAGGAGGAACCATGTGTTTATAAAAAGGTTAGTGGGAGTGCTGTCGTTTTTCTCGTACTGTACGTAGATGACATTCTCCTGATTGGGAATGATATTCCCATGCTAACCTCGGTCAAGGTCTGGTTGTCAAAAGAATTCTCCATGAAAGACCTTAGGGAAGCATCCTATATTTTGGGAATAAAGGTCTATAGAGATAGATCTAAAAGGATGCTTGGCCTTTCACAGAAAATGTACATAGAGGAGATGCTGAAGAGGTTCAGCATGGAAAACTCCAAGAGGGGTCTCTTACCCCTAAGGCATGGAATTCATCTCTCCAAGAAGATGTGCCCCAACACATCTGAAGAGATTCAACACATGAGGAAGATTCTCTATGCATCGGCAATAGGAAGCCTCATGTATGCCATGCTGTGTACACAACCTGATATAGCTCTTGCTGTGAGTGTCACAAGCAGATATCAGTCGGATCCAGGCAAGAAGCACTGGATAGCTGTGAAAGAACAGTCTTAAGTACTTGAGAAGAACTAAGGACATGTTCTTGGTCTTTGGGAGAAGATCAGAGTTGAAGGTAGAAGGATGCACACATATTGATGATAGAAAGTCTACATCAGAATATGTGCAATTGTGGTTCAGTAAATTGGAAGAGTTCCAAACAACCGATCATTATAGATTCTACCTTAGAAGCTGAATGTTAAGCCGTATCTAAGGGTGCAGTGAAAACCTTCTGATTAAAAGTTAATTGCAGAGTTAGGTGTAATGTCGTTAGATGCCATAACACTTTACTGCGATAACATTGGCACCATAGCACTAGCTATGGAGCCATGGTCTCATCAGAAAGTCCAAGCACATAGAGCGGCGCTTCCATTTCATACGTGACTATGATGTAGAGGTGCAGAGAGTAGACTCCGCGGATAACGTGGCAGACCCTTTCACTAAGCAGCTGAGTCAGCAAAAGACTGAAGCCCACCTTGAGAAGATGGGCCTAAGATATATGACCAATTGGCTTTAGTGCAAGTGGGAGATTGTTAGATGTATGCCCTAGAAGCCAATTTGGCTGACACATTGTTGATTCTAGGGACATAATTTTGTACTTGACTATTTATTATTGAATAAATAAAAGGCATCTTTTTCATTCATATTGTTTATGTGTCTATGAATCGTCCAAGAAATTAATAAGATGATGATACATATTCTCAAGAGTTGAGAATTTGAGCCATGTATCATTGATGATTAATTTCTAAATGCTCCTGATCAAAGGATCATCACGAGGACGGTGATCGATCCGATCAGTGCACAGATCACTCTCCTTCTGGATGGACGAGACTTGAGTCCACAGTGTATGGACACTGAAGTGATAGTGCAGGTGCTTGTTAGAGAACAAGGGTACTGAGCGTGACCAATACAAGAAGTCACTTGGATGTCTATCCACTCGTCAGTGACTTGCTTGATGTTGCAGTAGTGTGACTGGTCCTTTGACCTGCGGTGCTTCGGCTACTCACAGTGAGGTTATTGTAGTTTGACTGCACACATACATGGTCTCTAGCCATATGGGTCCATGCAGTGTAGATTGGCTGCAGTAAGTTCACTGTAGGAGTAGGGTATGCACCTATATGGAATCTATCGACCTTGATAGATAAGGAGAGATCCTATGTGATTTATAAGACTGAGTTCGTAAGACCTCGGCCGGGGCAGTATACACAGTGGAGAAAGAGTTTTTCACTATCGAACTCGAGTCAAATAAATCTTGACATATGACAGACGATGGGGTTTGACGAGTTGTCCATGACCTCCGTCCTGTAGGGATCCACGATAGTAGGACTGTATCACATGTTAACTGCACCTAGAGGTTCATCATTCCATTCTGCTGGGTAGCCACTACATGCTGCTAGGTGTCACTGGTGGATGGTGGGACTCATAGGGATTATCTTGATGATCGATAAACCCTAATGAGTTGAGTTGGAATCGTTCCAACCCATTGAAAGGAGTTTTCAATGATATAGTGATAGAGATCACAATATATCTCACTACCAGTCAGAATAGAACCTATGGGGTCACACACACTAGAAGTATTGACCGATCCGATGGTTGAAATTGTGATTAGGAATCACAAGAAATCAATTTGATTGATAAGAAGTTGAAGAAGAACAAAGGGAATTAATTAATTGGACTTGAAACAAGAATCCTACTTCGGGTAGGATTCCTAGAGTCCTAATTGGATTAGGACTGGGAATCCTAGTTGGAGTAGGACTGGGATTCCTATTTGGAATAGGATTCCTCAATCCTAATAAGATTAGGAGTTTTGAATCAAAATTGGATTCCTACTTGGAGTAGGATTCCTAGAAATCCTAATTGGATTAGGACTTTGGATTCAAATAGAGTCCTAATTGGATTAGGACTAAAATTAAACAAATCCTAATTGGATTAGGATTCCTTAAGTCTAAATTAATTATTAATCTAATGAATCAACATGACTCCTAATTGGATTAGGATTGAAGAGTTCAATTGAGTCATGGTTCATTCAAGTCCTAATTGGATTAGGACTAGCATAGATTGAACCCAATTTGGCCAATCCTAATTAGATTAGGATTAAACCATGAGAGAGGCACCTAATCCTCTTTGGAAGAGGATTAGGTTAACCAAGTAAGAGGGGCATCAGCCCCTCTCATCTTGGATGGTGCGGATTGAAGGAGAGAGAGGGGCCGGCGCACCCCCCCTTTCTTTCTTTGGAAAACCATCTAGGGCTCCTACTTTGGAGGAGCCCTTGATGGCTATAAGAAGCACCATGAGGCCGGCGCCCTAGGTATTGGATTCATCCTCCTCTTGCTGCCGCCACCCTCCCCTCTCCTCTCTTGGTTCAGCCGCAAGCAAAGGAAAAGCAAGGTCCAAATGTTGGCGTCTTCCTCTTCCTCCAATCCTTCTTCCAACGCAGGGAAAAGAAAGAAGGCTGCAGAAGCTGTGTTCTTCTTCCTTGAGTTCCTTCTTCTTCTTCCTCCTCTCAAGCACTTTCAAGAGTTGAAAGAAAGAGAAGAGATCAGCCATCAAAGGAGTCTTTGCAAGGGAGCTAGCACCCCGGGAAGACAAGAAAGCTTTGATCGGTTCTCTACTTCGTGTGGATACCCGTAGAGGCCGGACGTTTGAACGGCTTCAAACGAACCCTCTTCCAAAACCACGAATTCAGATTCGCGGTGATCATCTACCCGCGCAAGGTGAAGATTTGATCTTCCTATTAGTTCTAAAAGTTTTAATTCTTACCTAATTACGAAAGGTCTCGAAACAAGCGTTCATGCGATGAACGTCGAACCCGTGCATGCCGATTCCGCTGCCATCTGAAAATTTTTGAAATATCAGCGGCATGGGCGGGTTCCCAACAGTTCTTCAGCAAAGTAGAAGTAATATCCTTTAGTTTCTTTAGAATAACCAACAAAGAAATATTTGTCAGACTTGGGTTCAAGTTTGTCTGTCTTCAAACGTTTGACATATGCTGGACACCCCCAAACCCTAAGGTGAGACAGCATTGGCTTACGTCCAGTCCACATCTCATGTGGTGTTTTATTTACAGACTTACTTGGAACCTTATTTAGAATGTAGCAGGCTGACTCAAGTGCATATCCCCAAAAGGATATGGGCAGACTTGCAAACCCCATCATGGATCGAACCATGTCTAACAGAGTTCGATTTCTTCTTTCTGATACCCCGTTATACTGTGGTGTACCAGGAGGAGTCCATTGGGAGAGAATCCCATTCTCTCCTAAATATGTCAAAAACTCATTGGAAAGGTATTCGCCTCCTCGATCTGATCGAAGAGTTTTAATACTCTTTCCAGTTTGTTTTTCTACTTCATTACGATACAATTTGAACATTTCAAATGCTTCAGATTTATGTCTCATTAAATAGACATAACCATACCTAGAAAGGTCGTCTGTAAACGTAATGAAATATGAATACCCACCTCTAGCATCTGTGCTTATTGGCCCACATACATCAGAATGTACAAGGGTCAATAAATCACTGGCTCGTTCACCTTTTCCGGTAAAAGGTGATTTGGTCATCTTACCAAGAAGACATGACTCACAGGTTGTCAATGATTCACAATCATTAACATTGAGGATTCCCTCTTTACTTAACCTGTTCATCCTGTTCTTGTTAATATGACCTAGCCTATGATGCCAAAGGTAGACATCCGTGACATTATCTATTCTAGGACGCTTACTTGACGTGTACATTACATTAACAGGTTGTGATAACAAGTAGATGCCATTGCTCAATTGTCCATTCATTACAGTAACACCATTCATAATGATATCACAAGAATATTTCTTTATTGAAATTTCATAACCGTTCATGGCCAAAAGGCCTACGGAAATTACATTCAATAAGAATGCAGGACAATAGTGACAATCACTCAAGACAACTACATGAGAATTGAAAACAAGTTTGAGATTTCCTAAAGCTAGAACTGGAACAGATCTTCCATCTCCAACATTCAGGAATCTCTCGCTGTTTTCAAATCTCTCATTGACCTGAAGTCCTTGCAATGAATTGCATATATTAAACGGACTTCCAGTATCTAATACCCAGGTTGAATTATCACATATAGAGAAATTACAAGGTGTTATCATATAAATACCTTGATCAGCAACTGATTGCCCTTTTCTCTTGCTTAGCCTGTTCGGGTCAAGTGAGGTAAGGTACTGAGGACAATTCCTCTTCCAATGCCCCTGCTTCTTACAATAGAAGCATTCTGCCTGACTTTGGTCATCCTTAATCCTTTTGGTCTGACTATGCTGAGTTTTCAGCTTTCTATACCAATTATTGAAGTTGGGACTAGTCAACTTGTCATTATCCAATAATGAGCGAAGTGACAAACTTGTGGCCATTTCTACATAAAAGAAAATTTGGCTATTAGTATATGAATTGACTAAACACAGTAGACTTGGACTTTAGTCTAAAGATACTCCCACTATTTTATACAAATTGGTAGCCTCTACCTCCAATTCGAAAAATTACTCCTAATTCTTTAGTGGGCACTAGAACCCAATAGATCGCATATAGGCCCGAGTGTGGCTCGGCTAACCCATATGCACCTATTGGTAGGTTCTAAACCAGTTGCTTCACCAAGCAACTTCTAGTGATAATTTTGCCCTAGGTTCTTCGGCAGGCGTGTGGCGCCTCCACCGAATACCCTAGTCAGGTCCAACCATTAAATGATAGGGTTAAGTCTAATCAACTAATAGACGACCAAGCCCGAGTGTGGCTCGGCTCACCTGACCGCCTATTGAAGGTACACTTAACTCATCATATATTGAATGACAATTCCAATGCTTGATAAGTACCAGGCGTGTCGCGCCTCCAATAATTATCAAAATATTGGACCCATTACCACCCAACTTAATGGGAGGCTATGACCTAGTTATCCCCATAACCATTTCATTTTAAGGACCTAATAATTTTAGAGGATTTCATAATTAGGATAGATGAGAAGATCCGGTTAGTCTAATTTCTCCCACTGACTTCACCAAATCAGATTAGACTCAAACCGGTTAAGGAGACACCTAAATCAGTCAAACTGATTTTCCTTATAGGCATGGGCTAACTCGAATCATTAAGTGATCCAATCAAAATGTGATTGACCATGTCGGCCAGGTAAGTGAGATCGGTGGAAGGGATATGCCATTAACTCGGCAAAGACGAATCAGTGCGAGTAGCTCCCAATTAAAAACCACCGGTCAAAACTGCCAAACTTACCTTAGACACCGACTGGTTAATCAATTTCGATTTGATTACTCAAATGACTCGGGCTACACCTCTGAGCCTAAATCAAGTTCCATCTTGGTCTAATCAAAGACATGGACTTGATCCATCTACAACTATTGTAAATTGATCTAGAATTTTCTTGACCTAATCTAGTTACTACTTAATTAGATTTGATCAATTAATTCTATTTGTCCATGTATGATTCTAACCTTAGGTCTAACCCAATCCTAGGAACTTGATTCAAGCTAACCCATATGCCCAAAGAATTATGCAATGTCAATTAATTGAGTTACAATTCTATTTCATAACACTTAATTCTCAATTAAGTTTAGACTTATGAAAGTTTTGATCATTGCATATTTCTTTTTAATTACATATTAATTACAATCTTTCAGTTCTTAAAACATATTTTCAGATCTGAGTTTTTGTAATTAATCACATGTAATCAGATTAAATTCATGTTTAAGTCATTATATTTAATGTTCATGCATCACATATACATAACAACATGAATTAATACAAACAACATACATCTTATGTATTTGTTTTTTCACTTTTATTTTCAGATCTGATTTGTTCATTAAAATCAGAGATCATATGAATCATAAATTTTATTTAGATCTAATCTAAACAATATTATGATTTCAGATTTATTTATGTTACAAATCTTAACATAAACATGCATCATATGCATTCAAAATTTCAGATCTAGTTAATCATGCATAATCAGCAATTAAATCAATCATAAAAAATACTTTAGATCTAATCTAAGCATGCTCATGATTTCAGATTTAATTACAAGAATTAAAACATAAAAGTTTAAACATGAACCTGGCTCTGATACCACTGAAAGTGAATCCTAGGTTCTTCGGTGTTAAGCATGCGGATTTTTTTTTTTTAAAAACCATGGCTGAACCTGATCGGGTTGCCTACGTACCCCTTCATAAGGGGGATCAAGCCATACGTAGTTCTTTTTAAGTTTTAAAACGCAGCGGAAAAATCGAATCAAACAATTTAATTCATGCATGCTTACAAGATCAAATCTAGAAATCAGCACTTAAGAACACATAGGATTATGCCGGAATCATTTAAAGAATTATGCTAAAACTTTCATGCATGATTAACTATCAGATCTGAAACTTAAGAACTCTATTTCGATTAATCTCCGAATATCCATTGAATGGATTCTGGAGATATCTCCGTGAGGAGCCCCAAAAGAGGGTAAAACCTCGGGGAATCAGACCTAGATCTTGACACCATAATAAAAGATTAATGTAGGATTAATACCTTTTATGATGGATGAAACTTGTGGATCTGATCCTCGACTTCGCAGCCACGCACACGAATGGCCTCTACGAGAAGTCCACGCGAGGTTCCTGAAGAGATCCAATCCTGCGGAAGTGCTAGCTTGCGCAGAATTTCTTGAGGCTGAAATTTGATCTTCCAAACACTATCAACTTTTGATCCGCCTTCTTGGAAGAACTTGGAGGAAAGGTTTAAAGGGATTGAAGAGGACTTAGATCTGATCTAAAGACTCTTATCAGGGACCCCTAACACTAATGGCGTGATGGACTTAGAGGAGGAAGAAGTCAGCTAGATTGAATGCAGAATTTTTCCATGCATGAACTAGGGTTCCTCTCTTTTCTTTTCCCTTTTTTCTTCTTCTTTTTCTCCCTTTTTTCCTTGAATTCGACCACCAGATGATGGAGGTCCTTTTAATGTTGCTCTCCTACCTAACTTCATGCCAACCATCCCATATTTGTGGAGGATTTTGTGGGGTTTTGAATTTTGAATTCAAAAGTCAAGTTCATGTGCCATTACATGATGAAGCTTGATCTAATCTAAACCATTCATCATGTTGCCACTTCCCTCTTTCAATTTCGAAATTCCCATGCCCCTAATCAGATTAGAGGGTCACGTGGTGATTTTGTGGTGATTAAATTCGAAATTCAACCTTAATTAGAAGTGAGATAAAGATAAGGATGGCATATGTCATGAAGAGAGAGAATTTGATCTTATCCAATTCTTTTCATGAATTTATCTCTCCATTTCGACCCATCTAATGATGAAAGAGGTCCCTGATGTTGCCAAGTGTCCCATGGCACCATTAAATAAATTAAATTAATTTTTAATCATATTAAAAATCAATTTATGGCGCCATGCATGGATATGTGACAAGTGGATTTCAAGATCCGAATAGTTTCAGATCAAACCCATTTAATTTAATTAAATCCTAACAATTAGAATGATTCAATTACCATGGGTTGAACCTAATCCAATTAGGTCAATCCCTAATTAAGCACAAATTTAATCTAATTTAATTTGGTCAACCTAAGTCCTCTTGATTCAGACCTAATCCAATCAGGTCAAAAACCCTGATTGAGCCCAGAATTGAATCTAATTCAATTTGGCTCATCCTTAGTCTAATTACTCAATCCAATTGAGTTCATTAGCAATCTAATTACTAATTAATCCTCCAATAATTACTTTAATTATTTTATAAGATAATTTGCCAATCGAATTGACCAAATTACCCCTGAATGATTCTTAATCATTCATCAGCCTTCTTGATCAATCAGGAATCTTCTATGCGTGTGACCTCATAGGTTCGAACCTAAACCGGTAGTATAGGAACGACTTCCTACACTAATCGATGTGACCATCTAGCAATGGTACCCGACGTCCGAATAGGCCGAATATATGCGAAGCAAATATTCTGGAACCCTGAACTATGGTTACTGTATAATTCAATCCCTTTGACTCTTAATGCCAGGATGACTTAGAGCTCACTGTCAACCCTATAATTAGTACATCCATTATGTGATTAACTTTAGATATCCCGTGACTCCTCACTGAGATTACCCTGGCCAAGGTTTTGCTAAATTAGTCACAAGACATTATCTCCTGTTTGCAGGAGGGGTCAATTCCATCTTGACTCACAACTGACTACGCAAGTACTTGACTGCACCCAGTGACCTTCCGTCACTGAATTAGAAATTCAGGTAGTCCGGTACCAAAGTACAGTGAGTTGCTTGCTAGTCACAGGTTGCGGTCTCAGGTCAGAGGGCCAAACTTATACCCATATCCACTCGGAACATCTCTCGACAGTAGAGCGTTCCGGAATTGGTCACGTTCAGTGAAATGTACTCCTACACTTCACCTGTATGGCATACCAGTGTCTCCACACTCCTTGGTTAAGAGGACAACCAACGTATATGTCACACAACGACCTAATCTCGATAATGTTGTCGTCCTAGTAACAACATATCATTTGGTCGCGAACAAGTTTAAGGACTCAAAGATAAATCCTCCTTTATCATAACATAAGTCCTAAGGACTTCATCATATAAGAGTTCATTTGAAGATGAAATGATGAATAATGCCAAATAATACTTTATTAATTTGTCAATTTATTTACAATATTCAATCATCAATATACTGACGATTGACATTTAGGATACAATTCCCAACACTAACAATCGCCTCTGCGAAGAATTTGCTGATTTGATGCAGAGTGAATTTGAAATGAGCATGATGGGAGAGCTGAATTACTTCCTTGGACTCCAAATCAAACAATCTGAAGAAGGCATCTTCATCAGTCAAGCCAAATACATCAAGGAGATGCTCAAGAAGTTTGATATGGAGGGAAACAAATCAATCAGCACCCCCATGAGCTCATCATGCAAATTAGACCAAGATGAATCAGATAAATCTGTAGATCAGAAGCTATATAGAGGTATGATAGGATCTTTGTTGTATTTAACTGCAAGTAGACCTGATATCATGTTTAGTGTTTGCATGCGTGCAAGATATCAGTCTAATCCTAAAGAATCTCATCTAATTGCAGTCAAAAGAATCTTTAAATACCTAATAGGAACCAAGAATATAGGTTTATGGTATTCTAAAGAATCTAGCCTAAAATTAATAGGATACACAGATTCAGACTTTGCTGGATATAAACTTGATAGAAAAAGTACCAGCGGGTCTTGTCAATTTCTAGGAGAAAACCTAATCTCATGGTTTAGCAAGAAACAAAACTCGGTTGCTTTATCTACTGCTGAAGCTGAATATGTTGCAGCCGGGAGTTGTTGTGCTCAAATCTTGTGGATCAAACAACAATTAGAAGATTATGGCATTAAACAAGACAAAATTCCCATTAATTATGATAATACAAGTGCCATTAATCTAACTAAAAATCCAATTCAGCATTCAAGAACTAAACATATTGAGATAAGACATCACTTCATAAGAGATCATGTACTGAATGGTGATGTGACACTTCAATTTATTTGTACTGATGATCAATTAGCTGACATTTTTACAAAACCCTTAAGTGAAGAGAGATTTAGTGTGCTTAGGAGGGGATTAGGAGTGATTGATCCATCCTAGTGGTAGTTTCCACTAGATTCATTGATTTTGATGATTAGATTGTGGTTAAAATAGAGTTTCTTTTCAATGATCATCAAATCAGATCATAATTTAGTGATTTTTCCTCATTCGGCACGAACATAGCATGATTTTTAGGTGCGTGCCAAAGTTCGAGACGACTCGAGTAAGTTTCAGAGTCGGCTCATAAGGAGGAGTCGACTCGAACATTTACGGGAGTCGACTCGAGATCAATGGCCGCAGAGGGTGAGTCGACTCGCATACAGTCAGGAGTCGACTCAAGGTCAATAGGCGCATAAGGAGAGTCGACTCAGAGGAGTCGACTCGCAGTCGGGATCCGACTTTTTAACCCTAGCTCCATCGTTTTCAAAACATTTCTATTCACCGCCGCCACTGTTCACAAGCCCTAGAGCCGACTCCTAGGTCGTCTCCGGCCGTTCCCAAGCCTTTTCCCGTCCATTTTCCTCGTGTCTTTAGGTTCATTCCTCTCCCCTAGGTCAAAATGCCTCGTAAAGCCGTTGTCCGGAAGGGGCGCCAACCCGAGGCCGGTCCCGAGAGGCGATCCAAGGCTCGGCACGATCCCGCGAGGCCGCAACCTCCGGCTCGTTCCCCGCCGAGGGCCGTTCCCTCGAGGCCGTGTGCCGGGAAGGCGGTCTCCACCGGGAGATACGTCGATTTCGACTATCTCTTCCGGGAGGGCTTCACTATAGGAGATAGACTTAGGGCCCAGGGTTTAGAGTATTTTTGTTCCCTAGACCTCCCCACATATCCTGGCCTGATTAGAGAGTTCTATGGTACTGTCCATAGAGGGGATGGGGGAATAGAGGGAACCGTAGCCGGTGTCCCACTGTTTATTTTCGAGGATTTCATAGCCCAAATTCTCCACCTTCCACAGTTAGGGGTGGCTCCCACACACCCCGAAGATAGGACTGAGGCCCTTACGGCCATTCTAGGGCATCCACCCCAGTCCCCTTTAGATGAGGTGTCCGCCAGCTCACTTTCAGTTGAGATGCGGCTCCTCTTGAGCATCATTTCTCGGTCTTTGTTTCCAAAGACCGGACGGTTCGACTTTGTGTCTGAGAGGGACCTAGCCCTCATGTACTACTTTCTCCAGGATACCCCCATAAACTTTTCCAAGATGATATATAGATACCTATGTGAGCCACTAGATAGACCTAGGCTCACCCTCCCCTATGGCATGTTGTTCACCCTTATCTTTAGGGAGGCCGAGATCCCTATTCCTGAGGGGGAACCCTCTCGCGCATTGCGATGGACAGATCGCATGCGTCCGGGGACCCTACACAGGATGGGGTTTCGGAAGGTCAAGGGGACATGGGTTAGGAAGTCTTCTACCTCCACACGTACCACCAGACACTCTCCTAGTCCTGACCCAGACTCTGATTATCCCACTCAGCCCTCCACTCCAGTACCCTCCACCTCAGCCGGACCCTCCTCCTCAGCTCCACCACCCATGGAGGTCCGGATCGCTCCTGAGTAGCTCCTGGAGTTGCGGCAGGAGATTGTCAGAGACCTGCGGGATGATCTACTTCGGGAGCTCCGAGGTTCAGTGCCTGCTCCCACTCCTGCACCCACATCTTCTGAGTTGGTCCCTTCCTTGATTGCCGTGACTGACATGACGGCCCATGTACGGGAAGAGATCTACAATGTCCGGAGCTTGATCCAGGCTCAGTTCTCCAGCATGAGTGAGGTCACGGGTATCACTCGGAAGATGCGCGATGACATCCGGAAGGACATGAGCACCACTACTCAGGGGGCCGAGCGCTTGTCGAATGTGCTCATCGACAAGCTGGACGCACTTCAGAAGTCGGTGACCGAGCTCGACACGATGCATAGCAGGGCCACCTCGGCCATCATCCGACAGCTAGAGCACGTCACCAATGCGGTCCAAGCACTCGCTGAGCGCATGCCTCGGGGAGCCACATCCTCTTCGAGGAAGCCCTAGATATCGTTTTGTATTTGGATATGTATTGTTTTCCTTTACTTATTGTATTCTCAAATGTATTTACATACAAATCAATACAATGAGTAGCCATATTTTCTGCAATTCTGTGCCATTTGATCTATGATTGATTGTGTGTTCTGATTACCTCCTTTTTGATACGATGACAAAAAGGGGGAGAAATATTTAATAGATATGTAAATGGAATCAACATAAAAGGAATCAAAATGAAAATTAAAACATAATTTGTTCTTAGTGGATTTGGTACCTCGAGGCTCATTATCTCTCTATTGGGGCTCCTAATGGAGTAATCTCCAGAATCTATTCAAGGGATATTCGGAGATTAGCCGAATCCTACTCAAGAACAAATTGACAGATTTTCCCTCTAAAAACCAAAAATTTCAGTTCAAAAACTTCAATGCATTAAAAGAAAATTCAGAGAATCAAAACAAAGTAGAATGCGTATGTTGAGGGAGAGAATCTGAATTTTTAAGAAAGCTAAATCATTAAATATATATACGCCAAACAATTGATTGCATGATATGAAGGCTTATATAATTCCAAATGAAAGGGGGAGCTTTAACTCCAAAATTTATTGTTTCACACCATTCAAGATTGGATAAATCAAATAACCAGACATTTGAATTCATTTATGGATTTTATTTTCTTGTTTATTAAGCAATTCACTTTACATATACTCAAAGTTTTGTCATCATCAAAAAGGGGGAGATTGTGGAGTGATTGATTAAAACCCCTATTTGATTTTGATGAGCTCAAAGCGTTTGTTTTACTAATGAATTCAATTAAGTGTTTCAGTGAAAATCGTGTCTAACTGTTTCTAGACTTGGTTCACGATATTTTGGATAAGGTATGAAGTCAGTTTGAACCAAAGTCTGAGACTTGAGTCGACTCCAGGATATTACGAGTCGACTCCAAGCGTATCAGAATCACTGGCACGGGCTCGAGTCGACTCCAGACCAGTACGAGTCGACTCCGACTGAGAACAGACAGATGAACAGAAAGCATCAACTCAAAACCTGTCAGCGAGTCGACTCCTGAAGTGCGCGAGTCGACTCCGATGCTTACCGAGTCGACTCCGGAGTAATATGAGTCGACTCCAAGAAGCTACAGACAGAAAAGTCAGAGATCATTTTTTCGACCCTGAGATTCGAGTCGACTCCAGTGGAACGCGAGTCGACTCCGATGGCTGGCAGGTCGACTCCAAAGAAAGTGAGAGTCGACTCTCAGTGGAACACAAGGCAAAAGTCAGAGAACCGTTTTCGGACTCTGAGATTCGAGTCGACTCCCGCAATACGCGAGTCGACTCCCAGAAATTTCTTGTCTCTGAGAGCCGAGTCGACTCCCAGATAGCTCGAGTCGACTCCAAGGCAGCGCTACACCAAAAAGGCAGAAGGCTATGTTTCGGAAACTGAGAGCCGAGTCGACTCCGGGGAAGTTCGAGTCGACTCCAAGACTGGACGAGCCAAAAGACAGAAGATCGGGAGTTCGGGCTCTGAGCGCCGAGTCGACTCCCAGGACTGTCGAGTCGACTCGAGCGGACCAAATTGAAAAGTTGATCTACGGATTTCATGGGAGGAGCCGACTCCGAAAATGCCAAGTCAGCTCCAGAAGTTGGCGAGTCGACTCCGGGTCAAGACGAGTCGACTCCCAGTCGAAGAAGCTACTTTAATTCAAATCAGGAACAGTTGCCGAGTCGACTCCAGAAAAGCATGAGTCGACTTCCGCTACAGCCGAGTCGACTCCTGATCGCGCGAGTCGACTCCGACCCCAACGGACACATTGTCAGGTTGTGCAGAGTGTGCAGAACGGGCAGAAATAGGTGTCTAACGGCTAGTTTCCATGGGGGATGGCTTAAATAGCCACAGAGGACTGTAGCAAGGCAGAGAACTACCATTCCATTCAAAGAGATCAAGCATTTATTCTCTGCAAACTTGCTTTCAACGAAAAAGAAGGAAGAGCGCCATTAACTCAATCCAACAACCTCTTCCCAGCATTGAAAGAAGTCTCCTCCTGCATTCAAGTCGATCAGACGTTCCAGAGGAGACTCAAAGTTCAAGAAGCCTTATTCTACTCCAACGCAAAAGTGTTTGAGGGCTCTTAACTTCTCTCTAGTTTATATTGTAGCAAATCTGCTTTTTAAGAAGCTCAGTTTTTCTGTTTGTTTCTTATTCTTTCCATATTGTCTTTGCTTGATTCAATCGGGGGATTGAATCAAGGGTGTAGAGGTTGGTTGGTGAGCCGAGTGTAAAACCAACGTGTAAGGGTTCGATTGTGATCCCGGAAAAACAATCGGGGTTGGTTCTAGTCGGTGAGCCTGGGAAAACCGACCAAGTTCGTTGTGAGCTCGTAAAACAACAAGTTTGGTTGTGAGCTTGGAAAACAACCGGCTGTAATCCAAGGGGTTATAGTGAATTCCCAAGTGAGACTTGGGGAGTGGACGTAGGAGCAAGGGTTAGCTCCGAACCACTAAAAACATCGTGTTTGTGATTGCTTGTCTCTCTTTCTCTCATTCTCATTTCACTCACAGCACATAGCAACTAATTAATCACCTTGCAAAAGTATTAATTAGTCATCTACAAAAGTTTTAATTGTAAAATTATTTTAAAACCCAATTCACCCCCCCTCTTGGGTTGTCTATCTGGGCAACACATGTCAATTAGGTAAGCAAACAAGAGCATTTTTTAAATCAAAGAATATAGTTTCAACTTCTAGGCCCTTGGAACTCATCCACATAGATATATTTGGACCTACTAGGACTGCAAGCCTAGGAGGAAAAAAGTATGGCCTAGTGATTGTGGATGACTTCTCAAGGTACATATGGATTTCATTCCTTAAACATAAAGATGAAGCGTTTTCAGCATTTTTGAAGTTTTACGAAAATATTTTAACCAAAAAGAATACTACTTTAGTTTCTATTTGTAGTTATCATGGAACTGAATTTGAAAATTAGTACTTTGAAGAGTTTTGTAATGAAAATGGCATCTCTCACAATTTCTTAGCTCCTAGAACATCTCAACAAAATGGGATTGTTGAAATGAAGAATAGGACTTTGGTAGAAATGGCTCGCACTATGATTTGTGAGTCAGATCTTCCAAAGTACTTTTGGACTGAAGCTGTAAACACTACTTGTCATATTTTAAACTGTGTTTTGATCAATCCGATTATAAAGAAAACTCCCTATGAACTTTGGAAAAATAAGCAACCAATTGTGAAATATTTTTGAGTTTTCGGTTATCGTTGTTTTATTCTAAATAATGGCAAGGAGAAATTAAGTAAATTTGATGCCAAGTCAGATGAGGGTATCCTTTTAGGATACTCTACTTCTAGCAGGGCATACAGAGTCTTCAACAGAAGGTCTCTTGTTGTTGAAGAATCAGTGTATGTTGTTTTCGATGAGTCTGACAACAAATCTTCTAGGAAAGAGGATGTTTTTGATGATGATGCAGGCACATTGGTGCTTGAAAAGCTGACTATCCAAGATGCACTAACTCAAGAACAAGAAGATGCATCAAAGAAAGATGAGGAAGAAAAAGAAGATGATCAGAGTCAACCACAACTTTAGGGCCTACCTAAAGAATGGAGGTATGCGCATGGACACCCTAAGGATTTGATTATAGGTGAGCCATCGCAAGGGATAAGAACTCGGTCATCTTTAAGGAACATCAATAATTATCCTACTTTTGTATGTCAAATAGAACCTAAAACTTTTGTAAAAGTAGAACATGATGAAAATTGGATTGATGCTATGCAAGAAGAATTAAATCAATTTGAAAGAAATAAAGTATGTACATTAACTGAAAGACCTGAAAATGATTCAGTTATTGGAACTAAATGGGTCTTTAGAAATAATATAGATGAATATGGAATAGTAACAAGGAACAAAGAAGGATTGACTTTCAGGAAACCTTTGCTCCTATTGCTAGGCTTGAGGCTATTAGATTATTACTTGCATTTGCATGCTATGTGGATTTTAATTGTATCAAATAGATATAAAGAGCATCTTTCTAAATGGTTATATAGCAAAAGAGGTATATGTAGAGCAACCTCCTGATTTTGAAAATTATGAATTTTTAGATCATGTGTTTAAATTGCATAAGACACTGTATGGTTTAAAACAAGCACCTAGAGCTTGGTATGATAGGTTGAGTAAATTTTTGCTAGATAATAATTTCAATAGAGAAAATGTTGAAAAAATATTGTTCTTAAAAAGAAAAGATAAAAAATTTCTAGTAGTACAAATATACACAAATGACATTATATTTGGTGCTACTGATGATTCTCTTTGCAAAGAATTTGCTAAGTTGATGTAAGGTGAGTTTGAGATGAGCATGATGGGAGAACTCAAGTTTTTCCTCAAAATCCAGATCAAGCAAACTAAGGGATCTTCATCAACCAAGCTAAATACACAAAGAAAATACTCAAAAAGTTTGGGAAGGAAGATTACAAGGAAATGAAAACTCCAATGAACTCTTCTAGTAAGCTTGACAAAGACAAAAAGGGTAAGAGTATAGACATTAAATTTTATGGACTCTATCTTACTGCTAGTAGGCCAGATATAGTGTTAGCGTAAGTATGTATGCTAGATATCAGTCAGAACCTAAAAAATCTCATTTATCTACTGTCAAGAGAATTCTTAGATACTTGAGAGAGACATCTAACATAGGCTTATGATACTTTAAAGATTCTTGTTTTGATTTAATTGCATATTTAGATGCTGATTTTGTTGGATATAAACTAGATAGAAAAAATACTAGTGGCACATGTCAATTTTTAGGTGCTAACTTAATTTTATGGTTCAGCAAAAGCAGAATTCAGTTGCATTGTCAATGGCTGAGGCCGAGTATGTTGCTGCTGGAAGCTGTTGTACTCAAGTACTATGGATTAAGCAGCAATTAGAAGATTATGGAATTAAATTTGATAAAATTTTCATAAAATGTGATAATACAAATGCAATCAATTTAACTAAAAATCCAGGGCAACATTCCAAAACAAAACACATTAAAATTAGACATCACTTTATTAGACATCATGTGCAAAATGAAAACATAAATTTTGAGCATGTGTGTACTGAAAGACAATTGGCAGATATATTTACAAAATCCCTTAGTGAGGATAGATTTTGTATGCTTAGAAAAAAATTAGGAGTATGTGACTCGAGATCATAGATTTATTATCGAAAAAACTTTTTTTTCTAATCTCGGGTCGACTCGAGACCGTGGTCGGGTCGACTCCACCTCAAGCCGACCCGAATAGTGGTTCGAGTCGACTCGACGGCGGGACCGCACATTTTTAAGTCGGCCGAAAGTCCGCAAATTGGGTATTCCATTCTTCCAAACGTGCCCTAGCTGTTAGATTTATGTCCTAGAAGCCAATTTTGGCTGACACATTATTAATTCTGGGACATAATTTGTACTTGACTTTATTATTATTGAATAAATGAAAGGCATCTTTTTCATTCATATTGTTTTTGTGTCTATGAATCGTCCAAGAAATTAATAAGATGATGATGCATATTCTCAAGAGTTGAGAATTTGAGCCATGTATCATTAGTGATTAATTTCTAAACGCTCCTGATCGATGGATCATCACGAGGACGGTGATCGATCCGATGAGATCAATGCACACATTACTTTTTCTATGGATGGACGAGACTCGAGTCCACGGTGTGGAGACACTGAAGTAATAGTGCAGGTGCTTGTTAGAGAATAAGAGTACTGAGCATGACCAATACAAGAAGTCACTTGGATGTCTATCCACTCGTCAGTGACTTGCTTGATGTTGCAGTAGTGTGACTGATCCTTTAACCTGCGATGCTTCGGCTACTCATAGTGAGGTTATTGCAATTTGACTGCACACATACATGGTCTCTAGCCATATGGGTCCATGTAGTGTAGATTGGCTGCAGTAGGTTCACTATAGGAGTAGGGTATGCACCTATAAGGAATCTATCGACCTTGATAGACAAGGAGAGATCCTACGTGATTTATAAGACTGAGTTCGTAAGACCTCGGTCAGGGCAGTATGCACAGTGGAGAAAGAATTTTCTACTCTCGAACTTAAGTCGAATAAATCTTCACATACGACAGACGATGGGGTTTGACGAGTTGTCCATGACCTCCGTCATGTAAGGATCCACGATAGTAGGACTGTATCACATGTTAACTGCACCTAGAGGTTCATCATTCTATTCTGCTGGGTAGTCACTACATGCTGCTAGGTGTCACTAGTGGATGGTGAGACTCACAGAGAATATTTCGATGATCGATAAACCCTAATGAGTTGAGTTGGAATCGCTCCAACCCATTGAAAGAAGTTTTCAATGATATTGAGATAGGGATCACAATATATCTCACTACCAGTCAGAATAGAACCTATGGGGTCACACACACTAGAAGTATTGATCGATCCGATGGTTGAAAAAGTGATTATGAATCACAAGTAATCAATTCGATTGATAATAAGTTGAAGAAGAAATGGGAATTGATTAATTGGACTTAAAACACGAATCCTACTTAGAGTGGGATTCCTAGAGTCCTAATTGAATTAGGACTGGGAGTCCTACTTGGAGTAGGACTGGGATTCCTACTTGAAGTAGGATTCCCACAATCCTGATTAGATTAGGATTTTGAATCTATTTTGAATTCCTACATAGAATAGGATTCCTAGAAATCCTAATTGGATTAGGACTTCGGATTCAAATTAGAGTCCTAATTGGATTAGGACTAAAATTAAATAAATCCTAATGGGATTAGGACTTCTTAAGTCCCAATTAATTATTAATCTAATGAATCAAGATGACTCCTAATTAGATTAGGATTGAAGGGTTCAATTGAGTCATTAAGTTCTAATTGGATTAGGACTTACCTAGATTAAACCCAATTGGTTCACCCTTGGACTAAGCCTAATTGGATTAGGGCTTAACCATATTAGGGCCTCCCAATCCTTACTTAAGCCCCTCCCCTTTTTCATCCTTGGTGCGGCATGAAGAGAGGGGTCGGCGCCCCTCTTAGGAAATAGATCAAGGGCTCCTAACTTGTAGGAGCCCTAGATGCTTTATAAGGAGAGGGGCTTGGCGGCACCTAGCGATTGGAATTCTCCTCTTCCTTGTGCCGTACGCTCCCTCTTCTTCCTCTTGGTTCATCCGCAAGCAAGGAGAAGAAAAGAAGAAGGCCTTGGCAGCCTCCTCCTCCTTTCCTCCTTCCAACGCAGGAAAAAGAAAGAAGGCTGCAGGGGCTTTGATCCTTCTCTGATCTTCATCCTTCTTCTTCCTCCTCCCAAGCACAATCAAGGGTTGATTCACAGGGAGGAAATCAGCCATTAAAAGAAGTCTCTGCAAGGGAGCTAGCACCCCGGGGAGACAAGAAAATCTTGATCGGTCCTCTACTTCGTGTGGATACCCGTAGAGGCCGGACACGTGAACGGCTTCAAGCGAACCTTCATCCTAAACCACGATCATTAGTTTGCGATGATCATCTACCTGCACAAGGTGAAGATCTGATCTTTCTAATAGTTTAAAAGTTTTTAATTCTTATCTAACTACGAACGGTTTTTGAACAACGTTCATGTGATGAACGGTTGATCCCGCGCATGCCTCTTCTGCTGCCATTTGAATTTTTTTTAATTTTCTATGGCATGGGCGGGTTCTAACAGTGGTATCAGAGCCTAGGCATCGTAGATTAAGGTAAGGATTAATTATCTAAAGGCATCTTAGATCTGAAATTAAAAGGTTATGCATGCTGAAAATTTTCTGCATGCAGATTTTTCAGGGGTGCTGATTTTTGCATGCTGATTTTTATGTGATAAAATGATGATTCTAATTGCATTGTTAATGAGATTAAAAAGTTTAGAATCATGATTAGCATGATCAGCAACCTATGTCATAACATAATCAATTAAGTTTCAGATCTGAAAAATATAATTGTTGCATGCGGTAATGATCATAGGATTCGAACCCTTTTGGTATCAAATGTAATGACCTGCGATGTGATCTGTAATGTCATGTAATTTTTCAGATGCTTGCATGCATCGTATTTGATGTTTTGAGAGCCCTACGTGCCTCCTAAAAGGGGATGTAATTCATTATTATTTTTATTTTATATCTGGTTGTATTTCTGTGATGTGATGTACGTCAACGATCAAGTCGAAGAAAGTACATGAGATGAACGGCGATCTGAGCGGTTGATGGCGATTGGATCAAGAGTTGATCAAGGATCGAATCAAGGAGGCTTGAAACCAATTCAAGGGTTGAAGACCAGTTGATCGATTAACGTGCATGTGCTTGTAATATGACCTAATTAGAATCCATGATCATCACCTATTTAAAGTTTAGCTTTATTTATTGCTACGATTATAACTGCCTACGATGTGCCGTTTGCATGTGATATGAATGAGAACGGGGTAGATAGGTTTACATGTGATGTAGCAAACCCAATGAGACCTAAACTAAAATCTCCTCAATCAAGTCGAGAGTGAACCAACATGAGCAAGTCATATTAGATTAATTGATCTAATTGGTGTCTAGGAAAGCGCAAAAGGTGGTTACTTAATTAGGACCTTACTCTCTGAGTAAGGGGAGCCTCCCACCTGCTTACCTGGCCAATTGATCGATTACCTCTTATGAAGAGCTCAAGGTTGCAAACACTAAGACCTGATTACCCGATATTAAGTCCATAGGTCTTCCACCGTAGTAGAGTTCCTAAGGTCTTTCTGATGTTGATTTGTCTCGGCTGGACACAGTGGGCAAGTTGCATCGGGGGGCTGGACCTCTCTATAGACATGAGATGTTGTAGGGTAAAGATGGGGTTGGGCACCAATAACTGTTAGGTGAGGACCCAATGACGACTTTATTTCTATGGTTATACGGTGGATCTGACTTAACTAAGGAATGGGACCAATAACTGTTAGGTGAAAACTTCATGACTTAGAGACCAAGTAGCACTGCAACATGCTTAAGAAGCATTGTACAAGAGTTGTACACTCATAAATTTATATATCACCAATAACTGTTAGGTGAGGTGACATGTAAATCGGTGGGACCGCAGTACCCACAGAAATCCTAGTCATGTAGGATTTCCGTTTTCCTACCAGAGGAGTGTGAGGAATTCGAGAAAATAGTGGGAGGTACATTTGTTCTAAAAGACCCTAGAACAGATTAGGATCAAGTACAAAAGTCTAACTGGAATCTTTACTCTCTGCAGATCATAATGTCAGCCTCAAATTCTTTGACCCGTATTCTTGAGACCAACCGATTGACTGGTACCAATTACAGAGACTGGCTTAGAAATCTCAAAATTGTTCTGAGTTGCGAGAAAATAGGCTATGTGCTCGACAATGACATCCCGACATTACCAGCACGTCCGACTACTGATCAGCGTGCGACGCATGAAAAGTGGACAGACGATGACATTAGGGTCAAGTGCTATATCATGGCATCCATGTCCAATGAACTCCAATACCAGCATGAGAATATGAAGACTGCTAGGGACATACTAGCACACATGCAAGAGTTGTATGGTGAGCAGAGTCGCACAGCTCGTTTTGAAGTGTCCAAGAGGCTGTTCAAAGCAAATATGCGCGAGGGGCAGTCTGTCCATGATCACGGTCTGACTATGATCAAGGACCTGGAAGAGCTTGAGAAGCTCGGTATGAACATGCACAAGGAATTGCAAGTAGATCTGATCCTTCAATCCCTACCTGATTCATTTGGACAGTTTATAGTAAACTACCACATGAATAAGATTGAATGCACTAAGACTGAACTGATAAATATGTTGGTAACTACTGAGGAAGCCTTGAAAGGTTCAAGGGGCAATGTTCTTGCTGCTAAGTTGACTTCTGGTTCTAAGAGAAAGTCTACTTGGAAAAAAAAGAAGCCTGCTAAGAAGCAGAAGAAAGACAAGAAGCCAAAGAAGGAAGTTCAAAAGAAAAAGGCTAATGACAAAGAAAAATGTTTCCACTGCAATGTCGACGGCCACTGGAAGAGAAACTGTCCTTCACACCTCGAGAGCTTGAAGAACAAGAAAGGTGACACACCTTCAGAAGGTATAGACTTGCTCATAATTGAAACTAATCTAACGGTTTCTTCTACTTCTAGTTGGGTTATAGATTCTGGTTCTACTGCTCATTTGTGCACTACCATGCAGGGTCTAAAGGAAAGTAGAAGGCTGGCGGAAGGTGCGGTAACCCTTCGGGTTGGCAACGGGACAAAAGTTGCTGCTGTGGCTGTGGGCACCTACCATCTGCGACTACCGTCTGATTTTAGTTTATTACTTAGAGACTGCTATTATGTACCTGCTGCTAGCAGAAATTTGATTTCTGTTTCAAGTCTAGCAGAGGAGGATCATATTTTTACATTTGACAAAGACTGCTATTCTATTTATTTCAGAAATAAAATAGTCGCACGTAGTTTTATGATTGACAGTCTCTATGATTTGCATATGGATGTATCTATAAATGTGTCTGAGCAAGAAGTGAATGCCAAAGGATCCAAAAGATCCAGGGATGAGAAAAACCAAAAATATTTGTGGCACCTCAGGCTTGGCCATATTGAAGAGGACAGAATGAACAAAATGGATAAATATGGGCTTCTCGGCTCATTGACTTCCGAGTCATATCCGGTTTGCGAGTCCTGTCTTCAAGAAAAAATGGCTAGATTGCCCTTTGTAGGACATGGGGAGAGGACCACTGAAATACTTACTCTGGTACACACAGATGTGTGTAGCCCATTCGATGTGCAAGCCAGGAAACGTTATTCGTACTTCATTACCTTTACCGATGATTATTCACGGTATGGGTATGTATATCTTATGAGACACAAATCTGAATCTTTTGAAAAGTTCAAAGAGTTTAGAAATGAAGTAGAAAAACAAACTGGAAAATTCCTTAAGGCTCTTCGATCAGATCGAGGAGGAGAATACCTTAGTGGAGAATTCCGGGACTATCTCAAGGACAATGGCATAGTCTCACAATGGACTCCTCCGAGTACACCTCAACTCAACGGGGTGTCAGAGAGGAGAAATCAGACTCTATTGGATATGGTCCGGTCCATGATGAGCTTCACTGATCTACCGATGTTTCTTTGGGGAGATGCCTTACTTACCGCAGTATATCTACTGAATAGAGTTCCCTCTAAATCCGTTCCTACCACACCGTATGAGATATGGCATGGTAAGAAACCAAGTCTTGGTCATCTCAAGATTTGGGGATGTCCGGACCACGTCAAAAGACTACAGGCGGACAAGCTAGAGGCTAGGACCATAAGTGCTCGTTTTATAGGATATCCTAAAGAGTCAATAGGATACAATTTTTACGTCTCAGAGGATCATAATGTGTTTGTGAGCCGTCATGCCATCTTCTTGAAAAACCAGTTTATCCTTGATAGAGGCAGTGGGAGGAAAATTGAGCTTGAAGAGAAAATCTCTGAAAAGCAACGAGTCATGGATCCTATCGAACCCATTCATACAGAGCCAGTACACGATGTCCCTCAACCACCTCGCAGATCTAGTAGGGTCTCCCATCCTCCTGATAGATACTTAGGTATACTAGAAGAGGATACCGAGAAAATGTTCCTAGTGGAAGATAGGGATCACATATAGGATCCCAAAACCTACGACGAGGCGATATCTGATATCGATTCCGAGAAATGATTGGAAGCTTGAAATCGGAATTAGACTCCATGCATTCCAACCAAGTCTGGACCTTAGTAGATCCACCAGAAGGTATTGTACCTATTGGATGCAAATGGATCTACAAAAGGAAGATAGGTTCGGATGGAAAGGTAGAAACCTATAAAGCAAGGCTAGTGGCGAAAGGGTATAGTCAACGCGAAGGCATTGACTATCAGGAGACCTTTTCACCTGTAGCCATGCTAAAATCCATCCGAACATTGCTTGCCATTGCAGTATTTCATGATTATGAAATCTGGCAGATGGATGTGAAAACTGCTTTCCTAAATGGATATCTTGATGAAGATATCTATATGGAACAACCTTTGGGTTTCACTTCCAGTGATGGAGATCACAAGGTCTGCAAGCTGCAAAAGTCCATCTATGGACTAAAGCAAGCATCTCGGAGTTGGAACACTCATTTCGATGACGCAATCAAAACGTTTAATTTCATCAAAAATGAAGAGGAACCGTGTGTTTACAAAAAGGTTAGTGGGAGTGTTGTCATGTTTCTCGTACTGTACGTGGACGACATCCTCCTGATAGGAAATGATATTCCTATGCTAACCTCGGTTAAGGTCTGGTTGTCAAAAGAATTCTCCATGAAAGACCTTGGGGAAGCATCCTATATTTTGGGAATAAAAGTCTATAGAGATAGATCCAAAAGAATGCTTGGCCTATCACAGAAGATGTATATAGAGAAAGTGCTGAAAAGGTTCAGCATGGAAAACTCTAAAAAGGGTCTCTTACCCCTAAGGCATGAAATTCATCTCTCCAAGAAGTTGTACCCCAACACATCTGAAGAGATTCAGCGCATGAGCAAGATCCCCTATGCATCAGCAATAGGGAGCCTCATGTATGCCCTTACTATGAGTGTCACAAGCAGATATCAGTCGAATCCAGGTGAAGAACACTGGACAGCTATGAAGAGTATTCTTAAGTACTTGAGAAGAACTAAAGATTTATTCTTGGTTTTTGGAGGATCATCAGAGTTGAAGATAGAAGGGTACACAGATTCAGACTTCATGACTGATATCGATGATAGGAAGTCAACATCTGGATATGTGTTCTTGTGCAATGGTGGTACGGTAAATTGGAAGAGTTCTAAATAACCGATCATTGTTGACTCTACTATGGAAGCTGAATACATCGCCGCATCTGAAGCTGCTAAGGAAGACTTCTGGTACAAGCAATTCATTGCAGAATTGGATGTGATGACATCAGATGCCATAACACTCTATTGTGATAATAATGGCGCCATAGCTCTTGCTAAGGAACCAAGGTCTCATCAGAAGTCCAAGCATATAGAGCGGCGCTTCCACCTCATACGCAACTATGTTGAGAAGAAGTATGTCGAGGTGCAGAGAGTAGACTCCGCGGACAACGTGGCAGACCCGTTCACTAAGCAGCTAAGTCAACAAAAGACTGAAGCCCACCTTGAGAAGATGGGACTAAGATATATGACTGATTTGCTTTAGTGCAAGTGGGAGATTATTAGATGTATGCCCTAGAAGCCAATTTTGGCTGACACATTATTAATTCTGGGACATAATTTGTACTTGACTTTATTATTATTGAATAAATGAAAGGCATCTTTTTCATTCATATTGTTATTGTGTCTATGAATCGTCCAAGGAATTAATAAGATGATGATGCATATTCTCAAGAGTTGAGAATTTGAGCCATGTATCATTAGTGATTAATTTCTAAACGCTCCTGATCGATGGATCATCATGAGGACGGTGATCGATCCGATGAGATTAGTGCACACATTACTTTTCCTATGGATGGACGAGACTTGAGTCCACGGTGTGGAGACACTGAAGTAATAGTGCAGGTGCTTGTTAGAGAACAAGGGTACTGAACGTGACCAATACAAGAAGTTACTTGGATGTCTACCCACTCGTCAGTGACTTGCTTGATGTTGCAGTAGTGTGACTGGTCTTTTGACCTGCGATGCTTCGGCTACTCACAGTGAGGTTATTGTAGTTTGACTGCACACATACATGGTCTCTAGCCATATGGGTCCATGCAGTGTAGATTGGCTGCAGTAGGTTCACTGTAGGAGTAGGGTATGCACCTATAAGGAATCTATCGACCTTGATAGACAAGGAGAGATCCTATGTGATTTATAAGACTGAGTTCGTAAGACCTCGGCCGGGGCAGTATGCACAGTGGAGAAAGAGTTTTCCACTCTCGAACTTAAGTCGAATAAATCTTCACATACGACAGACGATGGGGTTTGACGAGTTGTCCATGACCTCCGTCATGTAGGGATCCACGATAGTAGGACTATATCACATGTTAACTGCACCTAGAGGTTCATCATTCTATTCTGCTGGGTAGTCACTACATGCTGCTAGGTGTCACTGGTGGATGGTGAGACTCACAGGGAATATCTCGATGATCGATAAACCCTAATGAGTTGAGTTGGAATCGTTCCAACCCATTGAAAGGAGTTTTCAATGATATTGAGATAGGGATCACAATATATCTCACTACCAGTCAGAATAGAACCTATGGGGTCACACACACTAGAAGTATTGATAGATCCGATGGTTGAAAAAGTGATTATGAATCACAAGTAATCAATTCGATTGATAATAAGTTGAAGAAGAAATGGGAATTGATTAATTGGACTTAAAACACGAATCCTACTTAGAGTGGGATTCCTAGAGTCCTAATTGGATTAGGACTGGGAGTCCTACTTGGAGTAGGACTGGGATTCCTACTTGAAGTAGGATTTCCACAATCCTGATTAGATTAGGATTTTGAATCTATTTTGAATTCCTATTTAGAATAGGATTCCTAGAAATTCTAATTGGATTAGAACTTCGGATTCAAATTAGAGTTCTAATTGGATTAGGACTAAAATTAAATAAATTCTAATGGGATTAGGACTTCTTAAGTCCCAATTAATTATTAATCTAATGAATCAAGATGACTCCTAATTAGATTAGGATTGAAGGGTTCAATTGAGTCATGATTCATTAAGTTCTAATTGGATTAGGACTTACCTAGATTAAACCCAATTGGTTCACCCTTGGACTAAGCCTAATTGGATTAGGGCTTAACCACATTAGGGCCTCCCAATCCTTACTTAATGAGGATTAGGGTTTACCATGAGGGAGGGGCGCAAGCCCCTCCCCTTTTTCATCCTTGGTGCGGCATGAAGAGAGGGGCTGGCGCCCCTCGTAGGAAATAGATCAAGGGCTCCTAACTTGTAGGAGCCCTAGATGCTTTATAAGGAGAGGGGCTTGGCGGCACCTAGCGATTGGAATTCTCCTCTTCCTTGTGCCGTACGCCCCCTCTTCTTCCTCCTGGTTCATCCGCAAGCAAGGAGAAGAAAAGAAGAAGGCCTTGGCGGCCTCCTCCTCCTCCTTCCTCCTTCCAATGCAGGGAAAAGAAAGAAGGCTGCAGGGGCTTTAATCCTTCTCTGATCTTCATCCTTCTTCTTCCTCCTCCCAAGCACAATCAAGGGTTGATTCAAAGGGAGGACATCAGCCATTAAAAGAAATCTCTGCAAGGGAGCTAGCACCCCGGGGAGACAAGAAAACCTTGATCGGTCCTCTACTTCGTATGGATACCCGTAGAGGCCGGACACGTGAACGGCTTCAAGCGAACCTTCATCCTAAACTGATAAGTGCTTAATAATCTATAATTTAGTTATCTTTCCATAGCACTTATCAATGTTTTTAAACTGATAAATATATATTTTACGATAAAATTAAATAAACATTGAAATGAATTTAAAATATGGTAAGAGGTAAATAATTCTTTTCTCAAAACAGACTCTAAACTTGTCTCTCTCCTGGTTGTAATCTTTTATGAAAACATATAAGGAGGAGATTGTATTGACCCGATTTGGTAACCTGATGGAGTTGTAATCAAGCTAAGGTTATAATTAAATGGGTTTTGGTCCTGATTCGATCGAAAGTTATAATTAATTATGTATGGGGCAAAGGTTTGATTAACCCTTTTTATTAGGTCACAGTCCGGTTTTTAGTCTTGTCTGGTCGAGTTCGATCTGAAGCAGCTCAGCAAGAATTAAATTTAAATAACATTGGGCTCAAGAACAATTTCAAGCAAATCAACGATCATGACCCACCTCAAATCCAAAGCCAATTCCCAACCAATTCCTTACCTGCCTTCATATAAAATTTATAATTTTAAAACAAAAATAATAATAATAATAATAATAATAATTGAATATCCATGATTCACTGTTCATATGAACAGTGTCCCGTGAAAACACTATTCATATGAACAGTGTTACAAAAAAAAATAACAAAACTAATCCCACTGTTCATCTTCTTCCTCCCTCCTTGCATCAGGGCCATCCACCTTCCTCTCGTCGTTCTCGCGACCAGATTCGCCGCCCGTGCCAGCCGCATCAGCCGCGTGCCATCCGCCCGTGATGCAGCCCGTTCCACCTCCCAGCAGCCGAGATCCAGCTCCTCCGCCATCAGCCTCCCGTCGTTCCTGCAAACAGCGAATCAGGCGTTCGTCCGAAGCGTCTTCAATGCGTTCATGGCACGATTCAAGGCTGCAGCGAATCTCCGGCCATCCTTCCATTTCGAATACAGCCGAGGCGTCCCAGATTTCAGCTCCCAATCGCGACCAGCATCCTGTTTTTCGCCATCACCGTCCGCATCTTCTCCGGATTCAAAACCCCCAAATCACAGATTGACGCCCTTCACCCGAGATCCAGCCATTCTCCCAGCATCACGCCCTCGCGTGCAACAGGAATCAAGCCTCCGCGAGATCGAAGACCTCAGACCACGCCCTGAATCCATCGCTGGGTCTTCAGCGGTCTATAAGAAGAGCTCGATTGGGAAGAATGGAGGAGGGCACGGTTCCAAGAAAAAAAAAGCAGAGCTTGCTCTGTTTTGAAGAGAAAAAGAAAACCAAAAAAAAAGAGAAGAGGATAAAAAAATAGAGAGGGTTTGAGGCGGATGGCAAAGGAGTTCTTCAGCCAACCAATGGAGATGACAAGCACCATGAGCAGCTGAGCCTCAGTTTAGGGGTTTGATGAAGCCATAGAGGAGTATTCGTTTCATTTTTATTGATTTGAGTTTGTATTGTAAGATGGTTGCATGATGAAGAATTTATCAATTGATCTTATGATTTATCCAATTTATGTGAATCATTTATCTTGCATAAAATATTTTACATAGATTGATCTATTTCATCGAATCCAACACCTGTGGTTTGGAGGAGATATTCATGTGACATCGATTTCATGTTTAATGACTTAATGATCAGATGCATCATGCTAAGTTAGACAGGTCATGCAGAGTAGATGGTTTGTGCTAGACTTAGATGATTCATGCTAAAAATTAGTTATAATTTTCTTTTATGATTGCTTTGGCTTGTAGTCGGAAGCAATCAAGTCTTAAATACAACTCAATCATTGAAAGCGTCACGAATATAAATCTATCGGTGGACTCTAGCCCTAAACATCTCTCTCCATAGATAATTCATACTATTACATCCATATTGATTTTTAGTTTTTATCATTCACTCTAGCTTATACCCTTTGAAGTAATTATTTAATTAGGAAAAATAACTTGTCTCCAATCCCTGTGGACCGACATCCGTAATCACTATCCTACAGGATACGTGCTATTGCGTGGTTTATTTTTGAAATTGAAAAGAACCGATCAATTTTTGGCGCCGTTGCCGGGGATTGCTAGCATAGTTATTTTTCCTATCATTAAAAAAAATTAATTAATTAAAAAAAACTTTCAAATATATATATATATATAAAAATAAAAAAAATTATTTTCTATTATTGTTACTTTTCTTATCTCTTTTTTCTCTTCTACTAATTTTTTTTAAATTTTCTTTTGATCTTATTTGATCAGGAATTGAAGGAAAAATCTGGGATGATCAAAAAGAGAACTGCTGGAAAAGGAATGCTGTAGAGGTTTGCCTAAAAAAAAAAATTAAATTGCTGGGGAAATTTTCTTTGGTAACCTCTAAAACTTTCTTATTTAAATTAAGTATTAGCTTGAAATTTTGTGGTGATTGTTTGATTTTAATTTCAGCAAAAGTGTGAATGCATGCCTGATACACATACACCAACTAATCTGCACTTAGTAAGGGCAATCACCCCAACAAGATAAGAGCCGGATTTCATCACCGGACTCTTGCCCAACTTAGGTGAACTCAATCTCACATAGTGTCACTTTAATTAAAATCAATTAGACATTGGCCCCTAGGGACATTCGAGCTCAATAGGACGAAGATCACCGAAAGTTGCACCAATTTCGCTCTGTGGCTTAGTTGATGTCTAGGCAAGCTTTGTCCCTATAAGGGAGACAGTTCATCTGTTCGAGGCAAGTGGGTTTTAAGTGGGACCTTTGCGAACGCACGTGACCCCTCCACTTACCTGGGAGCTTACCTGGTCAACTCGGTTCATTAGACCGGATTGGAGGCTTAGGTGCCCTCTTCAAACCAGTTAGGAGCTGTCTAGTGATTTTAGGACAAAGACTAGGATTGATATGCTTTTCTCTTTTATTGCATGCTTGATTGATCGAGTACTAGTGTATGCACGGTACTCGTTCTAGAGTACGAAACCTATTACCTTTTGACCCTGAAATAGAACGAACCCTTAGGAACATTCTGTCACGACCCCCGCCCCGTTCCCGGCGGGCCGCCGCAACGGTCCTAGGGTGCGGGTAGGCATAAGGCCACCAGCCACCGCGTAGAACCCTACTACCTATCAATCATCAATAGATCTTGAAAAATTTGGCATGATACATGCACAAAATGACCACTTTTCCTATAGTGACCTGTCAGGATTATCTCAATACATACAACACACTACCTGTCAGAGCAGCAATCACATAATCCGTCACATAATGAACCTGGACAATATATATCAATACATTATCTCAGGCATATAACTCATCTGTATAAAAATCTGGTTCCCATTCCATCCATGGTCAAACCCATATCCACAACAGGATCTATGATTGTAACTATGCACTATATACAATAGAAGGTTTATAATACACCAAAAGGGTATAAACCTCTATCTACATTATACTATACTATGGAGCGGCACAGCTAGCAGGCAACCACTAATCCTGCTCTTCTCTATACAATACCTGCCCTGCAATCAAAAACACCAAACTGGGGAGTGAGTATATAAATACTCAGTGAGTGGAGTAGAGAGTACTATGCACATGAGACAGAATATAATCATGGCTCGAGATGAAATCTCAAGATCAATAACAACATGAACATGAACTCAACATAGAGAATATAGAGTAAATCATCAATATCACCACAATCAATATCAACTCATCTGAAGCATATATGGAATAATCAAGTAAACATATATGCTACTCATGAATATGCTCAACAGATCATAATGCTGGAACATACAAATCAGGTGTCAATATGCTGAAATCATCACTAGACAGCTGTCGGGAGGTGGGTTTTACGCCCCAGGCGAACCAGCAACAACTCCCTACTGTCACATGCATATGCAGGATAAGACACCATATCGATAATGTAAATGCTAGACAGCTGTCGGAAGGTGGGTTTTACGCCCCAGGCGAACCAGCAACAACTCCCTACTGTCACATGCATATGCAGGATAAGACACCATACCGATAACATAAATGCTAGACAGCTATCGGAAGGTGGGTTTTACGCCCCAGGCGAACCAGCAACAACTCCCTACTGTCACATGCATATGCAGGATAAGACACCACACTGATCATATAAATGCTGGCCAGTATCCAGAACAGAAATCCATCTCACATCTACATACTAAACGGCACCTCGCGGGAATTCTACATCCGCGGAAAGCCATACTGCACCTCGCGGGGTCTTACTATGCCCGGCGGCAAGCAGAATATAAGTCGTAGGACCGGCCGATCCTACGCCTAGGGCCGTGTCCCCCCCTAGGAAGGGACTGGGCTCCGCCCACCCAGAAGGCTACTATGTGCACAAAGGCCGATGTTCAACCCCATCGACTATAGGTGTCCTGCAGATACTGCCAAACCATGCATAAATGCCATAATGCACCCTCCCAATACTCTACTAAAAAGGAGTATGATCAAGACTACCACTCACTCGATCATGACCCAATCATAAACTAACATCAGGGTTAGGAGTGAGGGTCAAGGAAGTGCAATACAACTCAATATACCACTAAGAAGGTTCTACAAATCTTTGAAATGGAGGAAATGAAATCAATTTACAAAAGAAGTTATTTCACAATTTGGAACCAATTTAATTACTCATAAAAGAGTATAATCAAGCTACGACTCACAAGTCTTTAAAATAGAGGAAATGAAATCAATTTACAAAAGAAATCATTTCACAATTCGGAATCAATTTGATTACTCATCAACCCCTCGTAATTCCTCTCAATGTTCCCTCAAATGCATGTACAGAATAATCAAGCATGGAGAATCAAGATTATAGAGGAATCTACTACAATATCAATCAATATGCTCAAGTGGAATCAATTCACACTTGGCGACATTCATGAAAATGAATTAAGAATGCTCATAGTGCAAAGTACATGACTCCCACTCACCTGTCAATTCGGCACAGCCCTGATACGCCTCCAAAAATCTACAGCAGACAGTGGGGAACTTCTTCCTCTTGTTCCCTAGCTTCTTGCCCAACTGTGACATGCATTTACAATACATTTAGTCTTGTATCAAGGGCCATAATCTACGTGCCAATTATAATATAGGGAACTTTAATTGATTCAACTCCCCCGTTCCCTAAATCTTTTCTTTTCTTTCTCTTTTTCTTTTTCTATTAATTAACTCATCATTTATGTATACTAGGGATTCCCTTGCATGAGTACAAGGTCCCTTTTAGCTTGATCTAGGCTTAATACCCTATTATGGCATGAAATCCCTTATTTTCCACCCGGATGAACAGTAACCCGAACTGACAGTGGGTTACTTCATCCCGGTTTTGATCCACTTTCAGGACTCCAAATTTGATGAAATTTTTACCTAACATTCTACACTCATAGAGGATTCCAAAGAGATAATATGCATCATCATCGGAGGCCGTTTGACCCCCTAAATAATTCGCCGATGTTGGGACTTCGACACAGTTTTTCCGTAGTGCCGGAAAAATTTGTTAAAATCCGATTCTTCCTCTTTTAACCACCTCTACAACCCTTATCCGACCCCTCTAGACTATATCCACCCTTTGTATAGCCTAATGTCATCAAAAGACTAGATAGGGACGGATATTTACCTTTTTCTTTTTGGAAATCGAGGTCCTTGCGTAGAGGGGAAGGAGATCTACGTTTTTCCCTTCAGCTGGAAGTGCAACCGGGATCCCTTTCCTTCTTGAATCCCCTTCCTCTTCTTCTTTCTTCTTCTTCTTCTTCTCTTTTTCTTTCTTTCTTTCCTCTGTTTCACGCCTGAGAACCCCCTCCCTCTTTCTCTCGGTTTCATTCCAAAAGCCAGCTCAAACCCTCCAATTAAATCACATCAAAGCACTATTCACCTTTGTTTAATATTATTAATTTCCCATTTTGCCCTTGCCACTTCGATATATCTGCAATTATGCCATTATCTTTTGATTCCTTCCCTTTTTGCCCCTAACACTTCAACGCATCTACTATTATGCCATTAACTTTTGATTCCTTCCAATTTTACCCCTTATATCAATTTTAAAGGACTATTCTATCCTTTTTTTATATAAAAAAAATATTTTGGGGTTATTACATCCTCCCCCCCTTATATAAAATTCGTCCTCGAATTTAAAAGAGTAAATTACCTGTCATAGCTGCATTCGATGTCTGTGCCTCCTGTGGATTTACCGTGAACACCCTTCCTTGCCCTCTGCCTACTGGAGCTGACAGTTGAGATGGTCCAGCACTCTGCTGTGATGTTTGTGCTTAACCTCTACCTCTGCCTACAGGCTCCCTACTACTAGGCCTGTCCATCTGCACAGAAGGATAGGATGCCAAAGGCACAAACTGCTGGGTGGCACCCTGCGGGCATTCTCTGACAAAATGACCCGGCTGTCCACATCTGTAGCACACTCCCTGACCCATTCTGCATCTGCCAGGGTGCTGCTTCCCACATATGCCACATACTGGCCATGATTGGAACCTAGATTCAGTTCTGGCTATAGTGACTGGAGGACGAGGTACTGATGGTAGAAAAGTATCTTGTGATTGACCTCTTTCCCTCCATTTCCTCTTACATGGGGCAGGTGGAGCTGAGCGTACAGACTGCTCCATCGGGCCCTCCGAGAGATCTACTCCCTCAGATCTATCTCTACTGCTTTGCCTTTTCCCCATACTCATTTTCCTCTGTTCTCTTTCAGCTCTTTCCTCTTTGTTTCTGGTCTCCCACTGTTTTGCTTTATCAATCAGCCTAGATAAGGTGGGGACCTCTACTGCCAGTACTGCATTATAAAGCGGGAAAATCAGACCCCGCCTGAATCTTTCTATCCTGGCAGCTTCAGTGGGGATGATGTAAGGAGCATACTTCCCCAATCTAGTGAACTCACGAGCGTACTCAGATATGCTCATTCCGGGCATCTGCTTCAGCCTCTCAAACTGAAGAGCCCGATTCTGCCTCTCAGCCGGAGACAAAAACTCATCCATCACTGCTTGCCTGAACTCTTCCCAGGTTGGAGGATTCCTACTGTACAATCTGTCCTCCACGTGCCTCTGGTACCAGCCCCAAGCATCTTCCTTCATTGTAAGCCCTACAAGTTCTATAGCTCTTGCATCAGAAATGGGCAGTCTCCGTATCATCTTTTCAATCTCCTCCAGAAATCTCTGAGGATCTTCACCTTCTTCCCCCTTAAACTCCGGGGTTCTGAGCCTAAGAAATTCCTGTACAGTAATCCCCTCATCATCTAGAGCCCGCCTGGCCAAACTTCTTGGCACAGGTACAGGAGGTGGGATTGATACTACTGACGGGGCAGGAGGTTTCCCCCGAGCAATCTGCTCTCTCAGAGCCTGATTCTCCGCCAGTAACCGTTCCATCAATGCATCTCTACTTCCTACCTCTCCTTGATCATTAACCCTCCGTCTATCAGCAGGAGGAGATTTTTCTCTTTGGGGCTCGACATGTGCAGAACCCGCATCCAATGCTATATCTGGCTCCATCCTCCTTCCAGAACGAGCAGGTCCTCTCCTTGGAGGTATTCTTTATATCTCTCTAAAAAGTCAAAAAGAGAGGATGGTCGTTACACACTGAGTCATGATATATTTTACTGAGTTGTAAATGACTCATAAAATAACATACAGAAAAATCCTATGCTCCATAGTATAATCCTATACTTAATCCTGACTCATCCTATTGCTCTGACAGGACTCTTATTTAACCTTTGCTCTGATACCAAGCTTTGTCACGACCCCCGCCCCGTTCCCGGCGGGCCGCCGCAACGGTCCTAGGGTGCGGGTAGGCATAAGGCCACCAGCCACCGCGTAGAACCCTACTACCTATCAATCATCAATAGATCTTGAAAAATTTGGCATGATACATGCACAAAATGACCACTTTTCCTATAGTGACCTGTCAGGATTATCTCAATACATACAACACACTACCTGTCAGAGCAGCAATCACATAATCCGTCACATAATGAACCTGGACAATATATATCAATACATTATCTCAGGCATATAACTCATCTGTATAAAAATCTGGTTCCCATTCCATCCATGGTCAAACCCATATCCACAACAGGATCTATGACTGTAACTATGCACTATATACAATAGAAGGTTTATAATACACCAAAAGGGTATAAACCTCTATCTACATTATACTATACTATGGAGCGGCACAGCTAGCAGGCAACCACTAATCCTGCTCTTCTCTATACAATACCTGCCCTGCAATCAAAAACACCAAACTGGGGAGTGAGTATATAAATACTCAGTGAGTGGAGTAGAGAGTACTATGCACATGAGACAGAATATAATCATGGCTCGAGATGAAATCTCAAGATCAATAACAACATGAACATGAACTCAACATAGAGAATATAGAGTAAATCATCAATATCACCACAATCAATATCAACTCATCTGAAGCATATATGGAATAATCAAGTAAACATATATGCTACTCATGAATATGCTCAACAGATCATAATGCTGGAACATACAAATCAGGTGTCAATATGCTGAAATCATCACTAGACAGCTATCGGGAGGTGGGTTTTACGCCCCAGGCGAACCAGCAACAACTCCCTACTGTCACATGCATATGCAGGATAAGACACCATATCGATAATGTAAATGCTAGACAGCTGTCGGAAGGTGGGTTTTACGCCCCAGGCGAACCAGCAACAACTCCCTACTGTCACATGCATATGCAGGATAAGACACCATACCGATAACATAAATGCTAGACAGCTATCGGGAGGTGGGTTTTACGCCCCAGGCGAACCAGCAACAACTCCCTACTGTCACATGCATATGCAGGATAAGACACCACACTGATCATATAAATGCTGGCCAGTATCCAGAACAGAAATCCATCTCACATCTACATACTAAACGGCACCTCGCGGGAATTCTACATCCGCGGAAAGCCATACTGCACCTCACGGGGTCTTACTATGCCCGGCGGCAAGCAGAATATAAGTCGTAGGACCGGCCGATCCTACGCCTAGGGCCGTGTCCCCCCTAGGAAGGGACTGGGCTCCGCCCACCCAGAAGGCTACTATGTGCACAAAGGCCGATGTTCAACCCCATCGACTATAGGTGTCCTGCAGATACTGCCAAACCATGCATAAATGCCATAATGCACCCTCCCAATACTCTACTAAAAAGGAGTATGATCAAGACTACCACTCACTCGATCATGACCCAATCATAAACTAACATCAGGGTTAGGAGTGAGGGTCAAGGAAGTGCAATACAACTCAATATACCACTAAGAAGGTTCTACAAATCTTTGAAATGGAGGAAATGAAATCAATTTACAAAAGAAGTTATTTCACAATTTGGAACCAATTTAATTACTCATAAAAGAGTATAATCAAGCTACGACTCACAAGTCTTTAAAATAGAGGAAATGAAATCAATTTACAAAAGAAATCATTTCATAATTCGGAATCAATTTGATTACTCATCAACCCCTCGTAATTCCTCTCAATGTTCCCTCAAATGCATGTACAGAATAATCAAGCATGGAGAATCAAGATTATAGAGGAATCTACTACAATATCAATCAATATGCTCAAGTGGAATCAATTCACACTTGGCGACATTCATGAAAATGAATTAAGAATGCTCATAGTGCAAAGTACATGACTCCCACTCACCTGTCAATCCGGCACAGCCCTGATACGCCTCCAAAAATCTACAGCAGACAGTGGGGAACTTCTTCCTCTTGTTCCCTAGCTTCTTGCCCAACTGTGACATGCATTTACAATACATTTAGTCTTGTATCAAGGGCCATAATCTACGTGCCAATTATAATATAGGGAACTTTAATTGATTCAACTCCCCCGTTCCCTAAATCTTTTCTTTTCTTTCTCTTTTTCTTTTTCTATTAATTAACTCATCATTTATGTATACTAGGGATTCCCTTGCATGAGTACAAGGTCCCTTTTAGCTTGATCTAGGCTTAATACCCTATTATGGCATGAAATCCCTTATTTTCCACCCGGATGAACAGTAACCCGAACTGACAGTGGGTTACTTCATCCCGGTTTTGATCCACTTTCAGGACTCCAAATTTGATGAAATTTTTACCTAACATTCTACACTCATAGAGGATTCCAAAGAGATAATATGCATCATCATCGGAGGCCGTTTGACCCCCTAAATAATTCGCCGATGTTGGGACTTCGACACAGTTTTTCCGTAGTGCCGGAAAAATTTGTTAAAATCCGATTCTTCCTCTTTTAACCACCTCTACAACCCTTATCCGACCCCTCTAGACTACATCCACCCTTTGTATAGCCTAATGTCATCAAAAGACTAGATAGGGACGGATATTTACCTTTTTTCTTTTTGGAAATCGAGGTCCTTGCGTAGAGGGGAAGGAGATCTACGTTTTTTCCTTCAGCTGGAAGTGCAACCGGGATCCCTTTCCTTCTTGAATCCCCTTCCTCTTCTTCTTTCTTCTTCTTCTTCTTCTCTTTTTCTTTCTTTCTTTCCTCTGTTTCACGCCTGAGAACCCCCTCCCTCTTTCTCTCGGTTTCATTCCAAAAGCCAGCTCAAACCCTCCAATTAAATCACATCAAAGCACTATTCACCTTTGTTTAATATTATTAATTTCCCATTTTGCCCTTGCCACTTCGATATATCTGCAATTATGCCATTATCTTTTGATTCCTTCCCTTTTTGCCCCTAACACTTCAACGCATCTACTATTATGCCATTAACTTTTGATTCCTTCCAATTTTACCCCTTATATCAATTTTAAAGGACTATTCTATCCTTTTTTTATATAAAAAAAATATTTTGGGGTTATTACACATTCGAGCTAAGATCAAAACATTAGGATCATCCCCACCTCTTAAGATGGCTGAAGAACAACCCAAACTCCTGAGGGAGTACTTTACTCCCACTATTTACACTTCCCCATCTTACATTCGATTACCCGAGGTAGCAGCTGTACAATATGAAATAAAGTCTAGTGTGATCCAAATGCTCCCATCTTTTTATGGGCTCACCAACGAAGACCCATACAAACATTTAGATGAATTTCTTGAGATTTGCACCACTGTCAAGATTCAGAACTTCACTGATGATGCCCTGAAACTTAGGTTATTCCCTTTCTCCCTTAAAGATAGAGCCAAACAATGGCTGAATTCTTTAGAAGCTAACTCAATTCGTTCTTGGGATCAAATGCAACAAGAATTCCTTAAAAAATACTTTCCTATAGGAAGAACGAACCAGTTTAGACGTGCCATTACAAGCTTCTCCCAAACCGAGGGAGAAGAATTTCATGAAACTTGGAAGAGATTTCGGGACCTAATCCGTAAATGCCCTCATCATCAAATACCTAAGTGGCAGCTAGTGCAATGTTTTTATGACGGTTTGACTGAACGAAACCGTCAGATGATCGATGCTGCATGCGGGGGGACTTTCATGCTTCGAAATGAGCATGAAGCATGGCAACTATTTGAAAATCTTAATGAAAACTCCCTCCACCATGCTTCATGTTCTCGTCAAGCACCCCCGAATTTTCAAAGAAAAGGGGCCATTTATGAAATAAGTCATTCTATGGACCTGTCTAGCAAGGTAGATGCATTGTCCCATAAGATTGACCAACTAATGATAGGAGGACATGTCGTTAGCTCTTCCCAAGCACAAGTGTGTGCTATCTGTTCTAGCCCATCGCATCCTATTCATGAGTGCCCCTCAGCACCCCAATATCCCGAACTCGTGCAAGAACACATCAATGCTGCCCAAACATAGCCCAGACCGGGTAATGATCCATTTTCCAATACATATAATCCGGGATGGCGGAATCATCCAAATTTTTCTTGGAGGTAGCAAGCTTCTAATACCTCCCAACCCTTCTCCCAAAATTTTCAAAACCCTCAGAATTTCCATCTCTACCGTCCCTTCACTCAATTTCAGCATCCTACTCCTCCAACCCAAAGAAATACAGCCTTTGATGAGAAGGTGTTGACTGCCTTTCAAGGTTTGGAGGCAAACACACAACTATTGCACTCTCACACGTAATCAATTGCTAAGCTAGAATCCCAAATGGGTCAACTAGCTAATGCATTAAACAAGTGAGAGGAAGGTAAGCTTCCAAGTCAACCAATGAGTAATCCTAGGGGACAATACGTGGCTCAAGAAACTCAACTAAATCATGAGCAAGCTAATGCTTTGACTACCCTAAGGAGTGGACGTATAATAGATAATAAGGTTGGGGAGGGTAACAATAAGGAAGGAGAAGAAAAAGAGAAGAATGTGTCACATGAAAACCCAAAACCTTCTTCAGCTAGTCCACCATCTGCCACAACCCACATTCCAAAGGCTTCATTCCCTGAAGCACTTAATGCACCCTCTCCCTTTGGCAAGAAGGGAACTTCATTAGAAGAGATGATGGAGGTCTTCAAACAAGTTAAAGTCAACCTCCCACTCCTTGATGCTATCAAACAAGTTCCCTCCTATGCCAAATTTCTCAAAGACCTTTGCACCCAAAAGCAGAAATCTAGGACACATGTGCCTAAAAAGGTCCTCCTAACTGAGCAGGTAAGTTCCATTCTCCAACACAACACCCCTCCAAAATTCAAAGATCCTGGCGCTCCCACTATTTTCTGTGTCATAGGAGATAACTTCATTGATCGAGCACTTTTAGATCTAGGGGCAAGTGTGAATCTTCTACCCTATTCAGTCTATGAAAAATTTGGGTTGGGTGAATTGAAACCTACCTCGGTATCTTTACAATTGGCTGATCGATCGGTGAAGATGCCAAGGGGGATGATTGAAGATGTTCTTATCAAGGTAGACAAATTCTATTTTCCAGTAGATTTTATCGTCCTTGACATGGAACATGTGCCCAACCTTAAAAAATAAATCCCTGTGATTCTTGGTCGTCCCTTTTTAGCTACAGCCAATGCATGTATCAACTGTAGAACTGGGGCAATGGATATATCATTTGGGAACATGAAAATTAAGTTGAATGTGTTTCATGCCGCTGACCAACATGTGAGGGAAGACGGGTGTTGCCTAATTGATGAAATGGATGATCTTGTAGAGGAAGTCCTTCCCTATATCTTAGCAAATGACCCCCTAGAGGCATGCTTGGCCCATTTTGACATTGACAACTTTGACTTAGACAAGGCTATAGAAGAAGTCAACATCTTACTCGACAATCAATCTCCCATGAGTTCCCTTCCTTGGAAGATCCGACCTGAACCTCTTCCCCCCATTGCTAGCGCACCACTTTGTCCTTCCATTGATTCTCCACCTAAACTTGAGTTGAAGCCACTTCCGACAAATCTTAAGTATGCCTTTCTAGGACCAGAAGATAGCCTCCCTGTAATCATCGCAGCCAACTTATCTACTGAACAGGAGGGTAAACTTTTAAGGATGCTAGAAGAGAATAAACATGCCATAGGATGGTCTGTAGCCGATTTGAAAGGGGTTGACCCCTCTGTTTGTATGCATCGAATTCATCTCGAAGATGATGCAAAGCCCACCCAAGAAATGCAAAGAAGACTCAATCCTAACATGAAGGAGGTAGTCAAGAAAGAAGTGGTGAAGTTATTAGATGCCGGAATCATTTATCCAATTTCTGATAGTAAGTGGGTGAGTCCGACACAAGTGGTACCCAAGAAATCAAGTATCACTGTGGTTGAAAATACGGAAGGAGAATTGATACAAACACGCACAACCACGGGTTGGCGCGTGTGTATTGACTACAGAAAACTTAATTCGATGACTAGGAAAGACCATTTCCCTCTATCTTTCATAGATCAAATTCTGGAACGGTTGGCTGGTCAAGGTTTCTACTGCTTCTTAGATGGTTATTCTGGATATAATCAAGTACCTGTTTACCCGGACGATCAAGAGAAAACCACGTTTACTTGCCCATTTGGGACATTTGCATATAGGAGGATGCCTTTTGGACTATGCAATGCACCCGCAACTTTTCAACGATGCATGATGGCCATTTTTTCAGATATGGTGGAAAACTTTCTAGAAGTGTTCGTTGATGATTTCTCAGTTTTTGGCCTATCTTTTGACTATTGTCTGGATAATTTGACCTTAGTTTTGAAAAGATGTAAGGAGACCAACCTAGTATTAAGTTGGAAAAAGAGCCATTTCATGGTTCAAGAAGGCATAGTTTTAGGACACGTCATGTCCAAGAGGGGCATTGAAGTAGATAAAGCCAAAGTCGATCTTATTTCCAATCTTCCTCCACCCAAAACTGTGAAACAAATCCGATCATTCCTTGGCCATGCTGGTTTCTACCGTCACTTCATTCAGGATTTCAGTAAAATTTTCAAACTCTTGTGCAATCTTCTGGCCAAGGACACTCCCTTTGTCTTTGATAAAGCATGCGAGGAGGCATTTGAAAATCTTCGCTCGAAATTGACCACTGCACCTATCATACGGCCCCCTAATTGGCCCCTTCCATTTGAATTAATGTGTGACGCATCCGACTATGCAATTGGGGCAGTTTTAGGGCAACGGCTAGATAAGGTACCTCATGTCATCTACTACGCTAGTAAAGCACTCTTAGATGCACAATTGAACTACACCACCACTGAAAAAGAATTGCTAGCTGTAGTATTCGCACTAGACAAGTTTCGATCTTACCTATTAGGATCCAAGGTTACCGTATTCACTGATCATGCTGCCCTTCGACACCTTCTTGCAAAGAAAGACACCAAACCCCGTCTGATTCGATGGATTCTTTTACTACAAGAATTTGACCTAGAAATTCGTGATAAGAAAGGAACTGCAAATGTCGTAGCGGACCACTTATCTAGGATTCTTCTTGAGCCCTCTCAAAATACCTCACCCTTACACGATTCTTTTCCAGATGATCAATTATTTGAGGTACAAGGAATAAAAACACCATGGTTTGCAAACATAGTAAATTACCTTGCCATAGGACGAATTTCTGATGATTGGTCAACTCAAGACAAGAACCGATTCTTTTCACAAGTAAAGTTCTATTATTGGGATGATCCCGATCTATTCAAGTATTGTCCCGATCAAGTAATCCGTCGATGTGTCCCCGAATGCGAATTTCAAAGTATTCTTTCATTCTGCCATTCACAAGCTTGTGGGGGATATTTTGGGGGTAGAAAAACTGCAGCAAAAGTTTTACAGAGTGGATTTTATTGGCCCACTCTTTTCAAAGATGTCCATAACTTTTGCCAAACTTGTGAACGGTGCCAACGGATGGGTACCATCTCCCGTAGAGATATGATGCCTCTCAATCCTATTTTAATTGTAGAAATATTTGATGTCTGGGGTATTGACTTTATGGGCCCTTTCCCACCATCCTTTGGTTTCGAATATATTCTTGTAGGGGTTGATTATGTTTCAAAATGGGTAGAAGCTGTCGCCACTAAAACTAATGACCACAAGGTTGTGATTAAATTTTTACATGAAAACATCTTTTGTCGTTTTGGCACACCCCGAGCCATCATCAGTGATGGGGGATCTCATTTTTGCAACCGGTCTTTCGAGGCTTTGGCTCGCAAATATAACATCACCCACAAAGTTGCTACCCCATATCATCCCCAAACGAGTGGACAAGTCGAGGTGTCCAATAGGGAGTTAAAACACATCTTAGAAAAAACGGTACGTCCCGATAGGAAAGATTGGTCTCAAAGGATAAATAATGCACTCTGGGCCTATCGTACTGCCTACAAAACTCCTATTGGCATGTCTCCCTACCGATTAGTTTTTGGAAAAGCTTGTCACTTACCGGTAGAACTTGAACATAGAGCTTTCTGGGCTATCAAAAAGTTTAACTTAGATATGGCAGTAGCTGGTCCTCACCGAAAACTCCAACTAAGTGAACTTGAAGAATTATGCAATGAGGCTTATGAAAATGCTAAAATTTATAAAGCAAGGACAAAGGCTTTCCATGATAAAAATATTAACCGTAAGTCCTTTGAACCTGGTCAAAAGGTTTGGCTATTCAATTCAAAATTGCGACTCTTCCTGGGTAAACTTCGCTCTAGGTGGGATGGACCATTCGTAGTGAAAAATGTTTCTCCTCATGGTGCAGTAGAGATCCAACACCTCAATGGTAGACCTGTTTTAAAAGTCAATGACCAAAGGTTAAAACCTTATATGGACTGTATTACCGATGGGCAATTGATCGAATCCCTTAATTTAACGAATCCTGTTTATCAAAATAATTAAGGATGCACTGTGTCTGGCTGAAGACAATAAACTTAGCGCTTGTTGGGAGACAACCCAATTCTCTTAGATTTCTTTAACATTGAGGACAATATTAGGTTTAGGTTTGGGGGTATTTTTAAGTATTTTTTTTATTTTTTGTTTTGTTTGCATCTCTTGCATTCATTTTCACTTCATAATGTCATGTTTATCAAAAAGAAATAAAAAAATAAAAAAATAAAAATATCTTTTAAAAAAAATGTGTTCATTTTCATTTTTTATAAAATAATAAAAAAAATTAAAAAAAAAGTTTTTGTTTTTTTAAAAAAAAAACCCATTTCTATACATTAATGCGAGAATGCTAAACACACAAGGAATATAAAATCTAAAAAGCCCAATGACTAGTCGGAAGTAATACAAATTTAAGTTCTTTTCATTAAGTCTCTCTTAGGGAGTTGTAAGCTAATTAATACTTCGGAATTTCACTACACACTGGCCGACACTTCTAAGGTCTAGGCTCGACATTATATTGATAGTATAGTAGCAACCTTGGACCCTGATGAATCATACTTATCTAATCCAAAAAAAAAAAATCATCAATAAAAAAGGATTTAGTCAGGAACATCGAAAAGGGCTACCTATTGTCAAAGGTCAGGTGGGCTTGTGATGAGGACTCTGAGCATAAGTCTGTAGGGGAGTCTTGATGCCCGACATCTTATGCCAACTGGTGTGAGAGTTGTCGAATTGCTCGTTACACGGAGAAATCACCACAAGAGTAAAAGTGCACAATATATATAAAAAGGAACCAAAAAAAAAACTCTCTATTGACCTTGAAAAAGACAATAGTGTGAAAGCCGTCGTTGTAAAAATTCGAGTAAACTGGAATATTACAGATAAAGCCCGTGAGGTACTAAAGTAAATATCCACAACTCTCGAAATCCTGCAGATAAAATGATTTTGAATCAGTGAACAGGTCCTTTTGACCAATCCTTGGAAACTACTAGTCTTTGCAATATTTTGTTGATCCGAACCCTTAGCTTGTGCACGGCCCAGATTTCACCAAGCACTCCAGTATAAATAAGTCTTACAACTCCCTAACGGAAACTTAATGACTTCAACTTGAATTGCATCTTGACCTAAGATTTGGGCTGACTTAGTAAATAAAACCATGTGTGCTTTGAAATTCTTATCATTTATGTATCTTAAATTAGATTAAAAAAAGAAGAAGAAGAAGAAGAAGAAGAAGAAGAGAGTTTTCGAAATTCTTAGCTAATATGCATTTGGAATTTAATTTTCACCTCATAGATCAATTGATTTTTTTTTAAATTAATAATAACAATAATGATAAATAGAAGTTTGTGGGTATCTTCACTGAAAATCCTCACGAGACTACAATGTTGGGTTTCCCAGTGCCCTAGGGCGCAGCAGAAGATACGGGATTATAAAATTTTCTTATACAACCCATTATATGAAACCCTAATAAGCCAAGATCGCCTTAATAGTATAACCAAATAATGTAGAAAATATAATCTTGGTATAGAAGAATACCTATCACGCTATATCCAATATGTCTGAAGACGTCCTAAAGTGCCCAAATGTTCACCCTCCGATGTTGATCCACACAGGAATGGGTTCAAGACTCTAGCTCCACCAAAACTTGATTCTAATTGTTCAATCCTTCCAAAGGATTTAATTGGCTAATTTTTCTTCACTTCCTTCTTCCTTTCTACCTCTAAAACATTCACTAGCCTTTTTGTCCTAAAGAAGACCCTCTTGTCTTGGGTTAGGACAAAAGAGAGAGGCTTGTAAGAAAGAAGGGATAAGGGAGAGAGAAGGAGAGGCTTTTTCTTGGATGATCTTTAGAACCCCAAGGCACCTCCTTATTTATAAGAGATAGAGGGATGCATCATAAAGGGATGCATCCCATCCACACACCTCATCATGATGAGGCATGTGCCAAGAGAGGCATCCCATCATGATGGGGTGCTAAGGAGAAGGGTGTATCAACTTCTTTCTCATGTCTCCCTCTTAAATCCTGATGATCCAAGGGCCCAAATGCAGGGAACCAAAGCCAATGGTCCAGATCTAGGCGCCATCTAATGGTCCAGATCAGGCGCTGAGCAACGGTCCAGATCTTTCATCCAGAGAGCCATCCAGTGGTCCAGATTCAGGCGCTAACCAGTGGACCAGATCCTTCATCCAGGAAGCCATCCAATGGTTCAGATGAAGGCGCCAACCAGTGGACCAGATCCTTCATCCAGGAAGCGATCTAATGGTCCAGAAGTGAAGGCCCTATCAAACCCAATCCAATTGGGTTTAACCAACTTAAAGAAAACATTAAACCTAATCAAATCAGGTCTAATTAAAGCCAAATGGATTTCAACTCTTGGCTAACCCATATTAGGTCATGATCTAATCATATTAGATCAACCTAATCTAAGAATCATATTCGAATTTAATTTGAATCATGAGCTAGGGTTTGCAACACGTGCTAGCATGTTCATCTTGCAAACATGATCTAATCCAATTAGACCCTTGATCAATTCCCTTGTGTGTGACCCATTGGGTTCCTTATCTTAGCCAGCAGTAGGTGCAGGTGCAAGTTGACCTAACCTGATTAGAATACCTCTAATCCAATTTAGGTTCAATTTAGTGCTAAACCTGACTTAGCAATCAGAACCTTTCTGATGCTTTGATCTAATCAAACTCTTTGATCCGATCAACCCACAAGACATGATTGACGTCTAGCAACGTATCATGTCTACCCGAAAGATGAGGAATGTATTGGACAAATCCAAACATACCCTTCAGTGGAAAGTTACGGTGCAATTCAATCCCTCAGTCATACTACATCCTGAATAAGTGCTCGAGTATGGATCAATATCAAACTCAATCACTTATTCATGTCTCTCTCAATCTTTTATATGATAATTCAAACAATGAAACATTAGAAACTCTTTCTAATGTTTATTTTGCTTTGATCAAAGGCTTCTTGAATCATCATAAGATTAGAGTAAGTAGGATGTTACCTTCTCTTACTAGAAGTGATTGATTCCTTATTGACCTACTCACAACCTTCGTACAAAATCCACCATATCCAGAATATCCCGTACACAACGCAATGTCGTGAATGAGGGTAAACCAAAACATAGCTTCAAGTGCACAAGGTACCATGGTGATCTCAGGTCTAAGGATCACTTGCACAACTCCCACTATGAGAACCATCTTTTGATAATTAAGTAAGAATCCATAAGATGTTCTCATGGCTGGTCATTTTAGTGAACTCATTCCTCTAATGAGCACCCACATCTTTGTATTAGTGTCTCACACAAGTGATTGTGAGATCAATCACCCTCTACATTGAGCATACATAAGATGTGCCAGTCTTTCCGGTAATATTGATCCCCGACTCAATATACCAATTTGACTGGGAATATTCTAAATTAGGATTTTAGGATTTTAGGTCTCACTGTATGATCTCATCATAACCCTAAAATCAATGTCCTAATTTATGGGGTTCATCATCCAATAATAAAATAGATAAGCAGCAAATGATGAAACACAATGCCTTTATTAATATATATCAAGTGTCAAAGTACATGATTTGGAGGATTACAAAGAGAAACCCATCAAATGATTGGCTTATAGGGCATCTACTCTTTCAATCTCCCACTTGCACTAAAGCCAATCGCCCTTATATTTTAACCCCATACAATCGAGGTGACGATTGAATTGCTGCTGTGGTAGAGCTTTAGTAAATGGGTCTGCTATATTGTTTTTTGTGTCTACTCGTTCAATCTTGACGTCTTGTCTTTCGATTATCTCTCGAACAAGGTGGAAGCGTCTCAAAATGTGCTTGGATCTATGATGAGACCTTGGTTCCTTAGCCTGTGCAACAGTTCCAGTGTTATCGCAATAAATTGGGACTAGTCCGGCAATCTCAGGAACTACACCCAGCTCTGTGATGAATTTCTTCATCCAGACTGCTTCCTTAGCAGCTTCACTAACAGCTATGTATTCTGCCTCAGTAGTTGAGTCAGCTACAGTTTACTGTTTGGAACTTTTCCAACTCACAGCTCCACCATTCAAAGTGAAGATATATCCAGAGATTGACTTGCTATCATCTGGATCAGATTGAAAGCTAGAATCTGAATAGCCTTCTACTTTCAATTCTGATCCTCCATAAATCAGAAAAACATCTCTAGTCCTTCTCAAGTATTTGAGAATGCTTTTCACAATTTTCCAATGATCCTCCCCGGGATCTGCCTGAAATCTACTTACCATACCCAAGGCATAAGCTACATCAGGCCTGGTACATAACATAGCATACATGATCGACCCTACTGCCGAAGCATAGGGAATAGAACTCATTCTATTCCTCTCTTCAAATGTCTTAGGAGACATCTTCCTAGAGAGTTGTATGCCATGTCCTATGGGTAAGAAACCTTTCTTACTTCCATCCATGTTGAACCTCTTCAGCACATTATCAATGTACCTAGACTGGGACAAACCTAGCATCCTTTTAGATCTATCTCTATAGATCCTTATACCAAGTATATAGGATGCTTCACCCAAGTCTTTCATGGAAAATTTCTTTGATAGCCAAGTCTTGACCGATTGCATCATTGGAACATCATTTCCAATGACCAATATATCGTCCACATATAATATCAAGAAGACAATAGCACTCCCACTAGTCTTCTTGTACACACAAGGTTCATCTATATTTTTAATGAAGCCAAACTGATGCGGAACAGGAATGCAGAAATGCTATTCTTTTTTAATTTAAGAAAATATGGACCGGTGTCGATTAAGAAATCGACACAAAATTAAGGCACCTCGATCTAACTTTTAAATTATACCGGGTTAAGCATAAAATAGGGCTTTTTCTCACATGATTACCAATAACGATCTACTCATGAATATAATTGTGGAAAGGTCTCACCGATACGAAGATTGGATTCCTGGAAGAGGGAGGACGGATCCACGGGTCCTGGCTGTTGTCGGATCGCCCTTCGTCTTGGCACACGACGAACTCCGCGTAGACCTGAAACAAAACTATGGGGGATTAATTTTTGTGGACTAAATATGGATACGGATAAACTCTAACTAAGATAAATAACCCAGACGACGGATCGTCGGATCGGGGAAGGAATCCGGAAGGGAGAACAGAAGCCGGAGTATGTGCGCTAGAAAGAGGAAACCGGAAGAAGGGGAGAGGCCGGTCGATGCGCCGCTTGCGCTAGAAGAACTTGCGGAAGACAGGGAGAAGCCGCTTACACTCTAGAGGAAGGGAGAACTCAAGGGGAGGGGAGCAAGAGAGAGAGCCTCAGCTCTTTCTTTTCAAAATACTCTAAACACTTTCATATTCATTTGCTTAATTCATTCATATCTCTCCTTTAAACATAACAAGAGGCCTATTTATAGGCAGGGGAAACCCAAGTTACAAAACAAAATAAAACTGGTGGATGGGATCCCTATTGAAGACGTCTTGAATCGCGATGCTTTGGATGGTGGAAGGCATTGATGGCTGACCGGGTGATGGAAGAATAATCCTGAAAATCACGATGGGAGCTGGAGACTTCATTCGGTTGGGAGTTTCTTCCGAAAACAATGGAAGCCGGCTGGGAGAAAAATCATTGAATGCGGGCTTCCTTCTTCTCTTCTCCGCGAGAAAGAAAATGCAACGATTGATGGTCTGGTTCCAAGAAAATCGCAGCAAGGAAGGAACCGATTGATCTTCCCTTGGTTGGCTGGAACAGCGGTTGCTTCCGTGGAACATCTTGGGATGGAGCCGTTTTGGGAAGAGGAACGGGCGATGGGACCTGCTGAAAACGCTTGGAATGGCATCGGTTTGTTCTAGGAACCCATCGTAGGAATTAAAGGCATTGAATCGGCAACTTCCTCCTTGCCGTTGCCAATCGGTTGGATGATGGAATCAGGTGCAGAAACCGAACCGTCTCTTGCTGCTTCGGGAGGAAGATGAGCCACGGGAAGTCAGCTGATGGAGGCTTGGATGATGGCTTCTGAAAATCCTTCGGCTGAGGCTTCTTTGAAGACGTGGCTGGGAAGAGCCGGCTGAGGGGAGGAATCAATGCTTTGAAGTGTTGGGAAGAACCACCTGGGGAGAAGACTTGGAGCTTCATTCGGTTGGGAAGAAGCCTCCTTGGAACCGGCTGTGCATGGGAAGATGAGTACGGTGCTTTGGAACAAAACAGGGGAGCTGATGGTTTTTGTGAAGGAACCGGTCTTGATGAGTGAACCGGCTGGTGCTTTGGGATGGTTCATTTTGAATGTAGAGTTTATTATGATTAAATGACAAGGACTCAATACTACTTAGACTGGACCGACATTGACTTGACTCAACATTACTTGAACTGGACTTGAATTGGATTGGACCTGATACGAACTTGACTTAACACAGAAATTAACTGGACTCAAAATTAAAATTTCTGGATGCAAATAAAAAAATGGCATAACAGATAAACCAAAAATAAATGGCAGATAGGCTGGTGTCCCCACCAATTCTCCCAGGCTGAAAAAAAATTCGACTCCGTCGAATGGTTTATGGTTTGGACCTAGCAGAATGTCAGGGAAAAACTGATACAGCTCATCTCGGGTTAGCCATGTGTCAAGATTTTAGGTTGACCTTACCAACGAACCAGGCACCTCAGGTATCCATTCCTCCAAGTAGAAATATTCTGCTCGTCCAGGATTCTCAATGCTATCGTGTTTCTTCAAAATTTCTGGCCGTGGACACTCAGGTGGGGTTCGCTCTTAAAAGATGGATTAGGCTCAATATCTCACTGGGTATCGTTATTGGCTTTATGCACAACCAGGTTAGAAATATTAAAAGGTAGAGCTGATGCCATAATTCATATATTTGATCCACTGTTCTTTTAAATTTTTTTTTTTCAAAAAAAACTTTTTTTTAAAAAAAAGAAAGAAACTCGACTGATACGCATGCAATGTAACTGACTCTAATAACCCTAAATGCAAAGTTACTCTACTAGACTCTTAAAATGCTGACCATCGGTCTGTGGAAGGTATGCAGATGAAAATTTCCATTTTACCCCTAATAAATGCCACAAAGTTTTCTTGACATATTTGGCAAATCGGATATGCTTCCATGGACAGTCAGATAAAGGTATTGGCGAATACAGTCCAGGGTCATATTTTTTTCCACTGAATTTTAAATGGTCATTTCTATTAGCATTTTGATTATACCTTCCTAGGGTTATACTGGCAACATTTCTAGGAGGTACGTCATGTGGCACGTCTTCCTCATATGATTGGAAATAAACTCGTTTAAAGGAGTGGTGCCAATGTATTAATGCTGTCTCTAACCAGGTTATCGTGTATGGGCTCAAGTGGTCAACAGTTATTAGCCCATCTTTTAAAATAGCAGAGACTACATGGGTGAAGCTACCTCTATCAATAAAAATTCGGCGAACATCAATTTCTAAACCTATGAAGGTATTAGAGATAATGATACTCGGCCAATTTATATTTTCTTTTGGTTGGGCCGGGGTGCATTCCAAATTAATTACCTTCGGTTCTAGCTGAACTTCCTTAATTGGACTCGGTTCATCATAGGCTTCAGCTAGGTCTGGGTCCGCTATGTAAATTTCCTCAGGGTGTTCTTTTTCGGTTACTCCAAGGTTTAGAAGTTCGGAGGGGCATTGACTTGCAAGGTGACCTTCTCCGGTGCAGTTGAGACATCTGACTTTGGAGCTACATATTTTAGGCTTCTCGACCAGGGTGCTATAATTCTTAGATTTCTCTCGGGGTTGAGAACTCACTGGTGGAGGACAGTTGGGTGCGGCTAAAACAGTTCTGGGTTTGGAAGTCTGATGGAATTCAGATCTAAGGCTCGAAAAGCTCAGACTCGGTGTTTCATGTGGACGGGTCATAAGATGTCTATTGAACCCGGGGTGGTATGGTTTTTCCTGATAACCATGTGGGTGAGCCCTATCATAACTGAAATGATGATATCTATTTCTGGGGTTATTTGATATGGAGGGACTGTTCATATCCTCATGTTTTTCAAGGGAATCGAATCGAACACATATCTTGCCTAATTTGTCATTGATCTCCTCGAGAGCTGAAAGAACTGGGGATTTCATTTTTTTTTTTTTTCAGAACAGGACCTCGTAGTTAACCGAAAATTTGGAAATACTTCGAGATTGATTTCCAAATCTCCCTTTGTGGTTGAATACCCCCTTTTAGTCTAGTTTCAGAGTTGCCCAAATTTGAGATTTTTGGCAATTCCTAAGGACGGGGAAATTTAGTTTGAACAGTGGTATGTATACTGGAATTCAGGAGCAGGGTGACGTGTAGGGTGATTCGGAGATTTTTCTCAGGGACCAAACAGTCTCCGATTTTAATGAAATTTAGACCCACAATTTCTAACTAAGTCGGTAAGCTATCCCTAGGATTTCAGAATTTTTCAAGCCTTGTGGACGCAGGAAGGGATGAAACACCGAAGGGGTGTTTACACAGGCTGTTGCAGAACAGGGTTGGACGTGCAGACCTGTTTCAGGAATTCTTTCGGAGAACAAACGATCTCTGACGGTACTGAAATTTTGTATCGTATGTCCCACGGAGGTCTAGAAACGAGTCCTATTTTTTTTAGAATTTTTTTTTGACACTACTAGGTACGGAAATTAATGAAACTAGGAGGATGATGCAGAGCTAAATATAGCAGGCTGAATGCTTGATGAATTGCCGAATGTGAACTAAGATGCAGGCCTATTCTTAATGTAATGCGGAATGCATAATGCTAAGGTATGACGATGCCCAAATAAACTATACTTAGAAAGGATGCGGAAAGATTAAAACTGGTGCCCTAGTAAACTTGCTCTGATACCAAATTGATGCGGAACAGAATGCAGAAATGCTATTCTTTTTTAATTTAAGAAAATATGGACCGGTGTCGATTAAGAAATCGACACAAAATTAAGGCACCTCGATCTAACTTTTAAATTATACCGGGTTAAGCATAAAATAGGGCTTTTTCTCACATGATTACCAATAACGATCTACTCATGAATATAATTGTGGAAAGGTCTCACCGATACGAAGATTGGATTCCTGGAAGAGGGAGGACGGATCCACGGGTCCTGGCTGTTGTCGGATCGCCCTTCGTCTTGGCACACGACGAACTCCGCATAGACCTGAAACAAAACTATGGGGGATTAATTTTTGTGGACTAAATATGGATACGGATAAACTCTAACTAAGATAAATAACCCAGACGACGGATCGTCGGATCGGGGAAGGAATCCGGAAGGGAGAACAGAAGCCGGAGTATGTGCGCCGCCTGCGCTAGAAAGAGGAAACCGGAAGAAGGGGAGAGGCCGGTCGATGCGCCGCTTGCGCTAGAAGAACTTGCGGAAGACAGGGAGAAGCCGCTTACACTCTAGAGGAAGGGAGAACTCAAGGGGAGGGGAGCAAGAGAGAGAGCCTCAGCTCTTTCTTTTCAAAATACTCTAAACATTTTCATATTCATTTGCTTAATTCATTCATATCTCTCCTTTAAACATAACAAGAGGCCTATTTATAGGCAGGGGAAACCCAAGTTACAAAACAAAATAAAACTGGTGGATGGGATCCCTATTGAAGACGTCTTGAATCGCGATGCTTTGGATGGTGGAAGGCATTGATGGCTGACCGGGTGATGGAAGAATAATCCTGAAAATCACGATGGGAGCTGGAGACTTCATTCGGTTGGGAGTTTCTTTCGAAAACAATGGAAGCCGGCTGGGAGAAAAATCATTGAATGCGGGCTTCCTTCTTCTCTTCTCCGCGGGAAAGAAAATGCAACGATTGATGGTCTGGTTCCAAGAAAATCGCAGCAAGGAAGGAACCGATTGATCTTCCCTTGGTTGGCTGGAACAGCGGTTGCTTCCGTGGAACATCTTGGGATGGAGCCGTTTTGGGAAGAGGAACGGGCGATGGGACCTGCTGAAAACGCTTGGAATGGCATCGGTTTGTTCTAGGAACCCATCGTAGGAATTAAAGGCATTGAATCGGCAACTTCCTCCTTGCCGTTGCCAATCGGTTGGATGATGGAATCAGGTGCAGAAACCGAACCGTCTCTTGCTGCTTTGGGAGGAAGATGAGCCACGGGAAGTCAGCTGATGGAGGCTTGGATGATGGCTTCTGAAAATCCTTCGGCTGAGGCTTCTTTGAAGACGTGGCTGGGAAGAGCCGGCTGAGGGGAGGAATCAATGCTTTGAAGTGTTGGGAAGAACCACCTGGGGAGAAGACTTGGAGCTTCATTCGGTTGGGAAGAAGCCTCCTTGGAACCGGCTGTGCATGGGAAGATGAGTACGGTGCTTTGGAACAAAACAGGGGAGCTGATGGTTTTTGTGAAGGAACCGGTCTTGATGAGTGAACCGGCTGGTGCTTTGGGATGGTTCATTTTGAATGTAGAGTTTATTATGATTAAATGACAAGGACTCAATACTACTTAGACTGGACCGACATTGACTTGACTCAATATTACTTGAACTGGACTTGAATTGGATTGGACCTGATACGAACTTGACTTAACACAGAAATTAACTGGACTCAAAATTAAAATTTCTGGATGCAAATAAAAAAATGGCACAACAGATAAACCAAAAATAAATGGCAGATAGGCTGGTGTCCCCACCAATTCTCCCAGGCTGAAAAAAAATTCGACTCCGTTGAATGGAATATGGTTTGGACCTAGTAGAATGTCAGGGAAAAACTGATACAGCTCATCTCGGGTTAGCCATGTGTCAAGATTTTAGGTTGACCTTACCAACGAACCAGGCACCTCAGGTTTCCATTCCTCCAAGTAGAAATATTCTGCTCGTCCAGGATTCTCAATGCTATCGTGTTTCTTCAAAATTTCTGGCCGTGGACACTCAGGTGGGGTTCGCTCTTAAAAGATAGATTAGGCTCAATATCTCACTGGGTATCATTATTGGCTTTATGCACAACCAGATTAGAAATATTAAAAGGTAGATCAACGTGCCCTAATTATGTGTTGATTTCCTAATCAACAACGATCCTTCTTTTAAATTTATTAAAGGAACTGATCAATTGTCGGTAGTTTCTTACAGTAAATTCGATTTTAATATAATCATCTGATAGCTGTTAGATTTGAGTTGGCTAATAGTTTATGAATTGGGTTGCTGAAATCTAATTATAAAAAAAAAAAAAAAATTTAGATTGCATGCATTGATCCTGTTCCACATCACAAACTCTTTGACTATCATGTCAAAATGGATGTTCCAACTTCTAGATGCCTGCTTTAATCCATAAATGGATTTCTTAAGCCTACATACTTGATTTGCTCTCCCTCTTGAGACAAATCCCTCTGGCTGTGTCATATAGACCTCTTCCTCAAGGTGACCATTAAGGAAGGCGGTTTTGACATCCATCTGCCAGATCTCATAATCATAGTATGCAGCTATAGCAAGCATAATCTGAATAGATTTGAGCATAGCTACTGGCGAAAAAGTTTCATCATAATCAATGCCTTATTTTTGCCTGAAACTTTTTGCCACTAGCCTGGCCTTGTAGGTTTCTACTTGGCCATCAGCTCCTATCTTCTTCTTGTATACCCATTTGCACCCTATTGGAATCACTCCCTCAGGTGCATCAACCAAAGTCCACACTTGGTTTGTATATATAGAATCTATTTCGAATTTCATGGCGTCCAACCATTTGTCAGAGTCCCTACTCTTGACAGCTTCCGAATAGGTCAGAGGGTCATCGTTATCAACGATGTAGGCTTCATCATTCTCAATGATAAATCCATACCTCTCAGGTGCATTTCGCACTCTTTCTGACCTTCGAAAAGGAGTAGTGTGTAGTGGCTGTACCTCTTCCATGGGTACATCTGGTTGAGGATTATTATGTGTCTCACCTTGTAGGTCTTGAACTTCATCAAGTTCAATTTTTCTATCCTTGCCCTTTTCTAAAAAAAACTCTTTTTCCAAGAAAGTGGCATGCTTAGCAACAAATACCTTTTGTTCGGTAGGATTATAGAAGATATATCCTAAACTGTCTTTAGGATAACCTACAAATATACATTTGTCCGATCTAGCACTTAGCTTATGTCCAAAATTTCTTTTGACATAAGCATGACAACCCCATATCTTAAGATACTTAAGATTAGGTTTCTTTCCTTTCCATATCTCATATGGAGTGCTAGATATAGACTTAGATGGTACTCTATTTAATACTAATGCAGCAGTTTCTAGGGCATGTCCCCAGAAGGAAATTGGAAGATTTGTGAAGCACATCATGGACCGTACCATATCTAATAAGGTACGATTCCTTCTTTCAGCTACACCATTTAATTGTGGCGTATATGGAGGTGTCCATTCAGAGAGTATACCCTTTAATTTAAGATAGTCTAAAAATTCACTAGAAAGGTATTCTCCTCCTCGATCAGATCGAAGGATTTTAATACACTTTCCAGTTTGTTTTTCGACCATACTTTGATACTCTTTAAATTTATCAAAGGCTTCAGATTTATGTTTCATTAGATACACAAAACCGAACCTTGATAAGTCATCAGTAAATGTGATGAAGTAAGAGTATCCATCTCTAGCTTGAGTTGACATAGGACCGCACACATCAGTGTGTACGAGTTCTAACAACTCACTTGCCCTTTCTCCATGTCCCGAGAATGGAGACTTGGTCATTTTACCCATAAGACAAGATTCACAAGTTCCTAATGATTCAAAATCATAAGGGTCAAAGAATTTATCTTTATACAACTTATGTAACCTTGTCTCACTAATATGACCTAATCAGTAATGCCAGAGGAGGGTATTATTAATATTTTCTCTTTTTCTTTTATTATCTTTGCCAATATGAAACATAACATTATTAAGACATAATACTAAAAGACCATTTTCCATAGTGCCATGACAATAATACTCATTAGATAAAGAAATAGAGCAACCATTGCTCTTTCCATTTATTTCGAATCCTTTCTTAAGCAACAAAGGAATTGAAATTACATTTCTAATGATTTTTGGCATAAAATAACAGTCTTCTAGCTTCAAAAACTTTCCGGAGGGTAGCTCCAGTATGTAGGTGCCAATAGCTTCAGCCTGGATGGATTCTCCTCCAGCGCCATATAGCTCGAAGTCACTTTTCTTCGGTCTTCTAATTTTCTGCAGTCCATGCAAAGATTTGCATATGTGAGAACCACAACCGGTATCCAATACCCATGAATTAGAATCAGAAGAACTTAATGTCATATTGGCATGTAATAAAAACATACCTTTTGATGCCACACTTGCATCAGGCTTCACACTTGCAAGAAAGCTCTTGCAGTTCCTTTTCTAATGCCCCGTCTTGCCACAGTGGAAACAGGTACCGGATCTAGAGATTTTCTTTCCCTTCTTCTTTTTGATGCGACTCTTAGGGTTTAGTTTTTTCTTTGAACCCTTGTTGCCCGACTTCTTCTTTGAGCTCTCACCAACAAGAAGGATCGGACCCTTGTCCTTCTTGATGTGAGACTCTGCTGTTTTCAGCATATTTAGAAGCTCAGGCAGGGAGAAATTCAGTTGTTCATGTGATAATTCATGACAAACTGCGAGAATGAGTCGGGTAGTGATTGCAGGATCAAATCCTGACTGAGCTCACTGTCCATAGCAAAACCAAGTTGACTTAATCGAGTGATTAAATCTATAACCTTTAAACAATGGTCTTGCACAGACGATCCCTCGATCATTCTAGCACGGAACAACTGTTTTGATATCTCATATCTAGCAGTTCTGCTCTGCTCACCATATAACTCCTTTAAGTTAAGGAGTATGGAGTGAGTATCCATGCTATCATGCTGCCTCTGCAATTCATTATTCATAGAAGCAAGCATGATACATTTGACAGTCAAACTGTCATTTTTCCACATACGATATGTGGCCAATTCCTCCTCAGTTGCATCTTCCCCTGCTGACCCTAGGTCAGAGATTTCAAGAATGTAGGAAAGTTTTTCTTGTGTGAGAACAATCTTTAAATTCCTCAACCAATCCACATAGTTGGGACCAGTTAATTTGTTTGTATCTAAGATACCTCTAAGTGAGAGTGAAGATGCCATTTTTGCAGAATTAATCTATAATTACAAAGAACACTAATATAAGCAGACCAATCATGATGACATGTATTCAATCAGACAAGGACTTTTATCTAATTGTTACTCCAACTATTTTTATCGAATATCATAACCCTCAAGTATGATGAACGAGAAAATACTAATTTTCTTAGTGGGGTTGAGATCCAAATTCCTTATAAAAGACCTTGTGGGAATCACAACAAGCCCTTATAAGTTCAAAGGTAGGAAACTCTTTCCAATTGTATCCCATGCAATTTTCAACTTTATTCTGTCCTCTAGCACACATATAGTCTTGTGGGAATCACAACAAACTATTGTGTCTAGTTAAGTCAAACCCTTCATTTTTATACAGTCATATTTGAATAATGCTGCCCTTGTGGGAATCACAACAAGGCAACATATTAAAATATGCCATATGCATCATATGCACCAAGATATTACAATATCAATCCCTAATACTAGCCTTGTGGGAATCACAACAAGCTAGCGTAGATATTGACATAATAATATCTAAGCATGAAGGAAGGATCTTTATAGTGTTATATCAGCAATTAGCTTTTTCATGGAGGTCAATCAAATAGTTGGCCAGGTAAGCAGATGGGAGGCTCTCCTTACTTAGTAAGGTCCTAATTAAATAACCACCTGTAGCCTCTTTCCTAGACACCAACTTAGTCAATTGATTCAGAATGGCTCAGCTTAAAGCAATTAACACTACGACTTAATTATGAATTTAGTGAGGGCTTTCAAATAGTAGTATCTTACTAATATTAAGCTCAACCATAAAGGACAATCAAATAATTGGCCAGGAAAGCAGGTGGGAGGCACCCCTCACTCAGAGAGTGAGGTCCTAATTAAGTAACCACCTGTGGCTTCCTTCCTAGACACCAACTGAGTCGATTGTTCCAGAATGGGTCAGCCCAAAGTTTTCATACTACTATATTGGTCTCATTGCACATTCTATAATTTAGTACTAGCAAATATACTGTGCTACAACATGAATATAACACTATCTCATAGCATAAACTAATCATGCATACAAACAACCTAGCTATCTCATAGCATCAAGATAATAGCATGTATTATCATTTGGTTAAACTGATTAAGGGTGGCTCTGATACCACTGTTGGGTTTTCCAGTGCCCTAGGGCACAGCGGAAGATACGGGATTATAAAATTTTCTTATAAAACCCATTATATGAAACCCTAATAAGCCAAGATCGCCTTAATAGTATAACCAAATAATGTAGAAAATATAATCTTGGTATAGAAGAATACCTATCACGCTATATCCAATATGTCTGAAGACGTCCTAAGGTGCCCAAATGTTCACCCTCCGATGTTGATCCACACATGAATGGGTTCAAGACTCTAGCTCCACCAAAACTTGATTCTAATTGTTCAATCCTTCCAAAGAATTTAATTGGCTAATTTTCCTTCACTTCCTTCTTCCTTTCTACCTCTAAAACATTCACTAGCCTTTTTGTCCTAAAGAAGACCCTCTTGTCTTGGGTTAGGACAAAAGAGAGAGGCTTGTAAGAAAGAAGGGATAAGGGAGAGAGAAGGAGAGGCTTTTTCTTGGATGATCTTTAGAACCCCAAGGCACCTCCTTATTTATAAGAGATGGAGGGATGCATCATAAAGGGATGCATCCCATCCACACACCTCATCATGATGAGGCATGTGCCAAGAGAGGCATCCCATCATGATGGAGTGCTAAGGAGAAGGGTGTATCAACTTCTTTCTCATGTCTCCCTCTTAAATCCTGATGATCCAAGGGCCCAAATGCAGGGAACCAAAGCCAATGGTCCAGATCTAGGCGCCATCTAATGGTTCAGATCAGGCGCTGAGCAACGGTCCAGATCTTTCATCCAGAGAGCCATCCAGTGGTCCAGATTCAGGCGCTAACCAGTGGACCAAATCCTTCATCCAGGAAGCCATCCAATGGTCCAGATGAAGGCGCCAACCAGTGGACCAGATCCTTCATCCAGGAAGCGATCTAATGGTCCAAAAGTGAAGGCCCTATCAAACCCAATCCAATTGGGTTTAACCAACTTAAAGAAAACATTAAACCTAATCAAATTAGGTCTAATTAAAGCCAAATGGGTTTCAACTCTTGGCTAACCCATATTAGGTCATGATCTAATCATATTAGATCAACCTAATCTAAGAATCATATTCGAATTTAATTTGAATCATGAGCTAGGGTTTGCAACACGTGCTAGCATGTTCATCTTGCAAACATGATCTAATCCAATTAGACCCTTGATCAATTTCCTTGTGTGTGACCCATTGGGTTCCTTATCTTAGCCAGCAGTAGGTGCAGGTGCAAGTTGACCTAACCTGATTAGAATACCTCTAATTCAATTTAGGTTCAATTTAGTGCTAAACCTGACTTAGCAATCAGAACCTTTCTGATGCTTTGATCTAATCAAACTCTTTGATCCGATCAACCCACAAGACATGATTGACGTCTAGCAACGTATCATGTCTACCCAGAAGATGAGGAATGTATTGGACAAATCCAAACATACCCTTCAGTGGAAAGTTACTGTGCAATTTAATCCCTCAGTCATACTACATCCTGAATAAGTGCTCGAGTATGGATCAATATCAAACTCAATCACTTATTCATGTCTCTCTCAATCTTTTATATGATAATTCAAACAATGAAACATTAGAAACTCTTTCTAATATTCATTTTGCTTTGATCAAAGGCTTCTTGAATCATCATAAGATTAGAGTAAGTAGGATGTTACCTTCTCTTACTAGAAGTGACTGATTCCTTGTTGACCTACTCACAACCTTCGTACAAAATCCAACATATCCAGAATACTCCGTACACAATGCAATGTCTTGAATGAGGGTAAACCAAAACATAGCTTCAAGTGCACAAGGTACCATGGTGATCTCAGGTCTAAGGATCACTTGCACAACTCCCACTATGAGAACCATCTTTTGATAATTAAGTAAGAATCCATAAGATGTTCTCATGGCTGGTCATTTCAGTGAACTCATTCCTCTAATGAGCACCCACATCTTTGTATTAGTGTCTCACATAAGTGATTGTGAGATCAATCACCCTCTACATTGAGCATACATAAGATGTGCCAGTCTTTCCGGTAATATTGATCCCCGACTCAATATACCAATTTGACTGGAAATATTCTAAATTAGGATTTTAGGATTTTAGGTCTCACTGTATGATCTCATCATAACCCTAAAATCAATGTCCTAATTTATGGGGTTCATCATGCAACAATAAAATAGATAAGCAGCAAATGATGAAACACAATGCCTTTATTGATATATATCAAGTGTCAAAGTACATGATTTGGAGGATTACAAAGAGAAACCCATCAAATGATTGGCTTATAGGGCATCTACTCTTTCATACAACTCGTCCACTAGGGTAACCTAGGGGTTTAAAGCCTTGTTACATATGGTAAATGTAACCGCGATGCCTGCGAAAGTGAGTTAAAATTCTTCTTTTCTAGTTTTATTTTGCTCGAGGACTAGCAAAACATAGGTTTGGGGGTGTGATAAGTGCTTAATAATCTATAATTTAATTATCTTTCCATAGCACTTATCAATATTTTTAAACTGATAAATATATATTTTACGATAAAATTAAATAAATATTGAAATGAATTTAAAATATGGTAAGAGGTAAATAATTCTTTTCTCAAAACAGACTCTAAACTTGTCTCTCTCCTGGTTATAATCTTTTATGAAAACATATAAGGAGGAGATTGTGTTGACCCGATTTGGTAACCTGATGGAGTTGTAATCAAGCTAAGGTTATAATTAAATGGGTTTTGGTCCTGATTCGATCTAAAGTTATAATTAAGTATGTATGGGGCAAAGGTTTGATTAACCCTTTTTATTAGGTCACGGTCCGGTTTTTAGTCTTGTTTGGTCGAGTTCGATCTGAAGCAGCTCAGCAAGAATTAAATTTAAATAACATTGGGCTCGAGAACAATTTCAAGCAAATCAACGATCATGACCCACCTCAAATCCAAAGCCAATTACCAACCAATTCCTTACCTGCCTTCATATAAAATTTATAATTTTAAAACAAAAATAATAATAATAATAATAATTGAATATCCATGATTCACTGTTCATATGAACAGTGTCCCGTGAAAACACTGTTCATATGAACAGTGTTACAAAAAAAAAAAAAACAAAACTAATCCCACTGTTCATCTTCTTCCTCCCTCCTTGCATCAGGGCCATCCACCTTCCTCCCGTCGATCCCGCGAGCAGATCCGCCGCCCGTGCCAGCCGCATCAGCCGCGTGCCATCCGCCCGTGATGCAGCCCGTTCCACCTCCCAGCAGCCGAGATCCAGCTCCTCCGCCATCAGCCTCCCGTCGTTCCTGCAGCCAGCGAATCAGGCGTTCGTCCGAAGCGTCTTCAACGCGTTCATGGCACGATTCAAGGCTGCAGCGAATCTCCGGCCATCCTTCCATTTCGAACACAGCCGAGGCGTCCCAGATTTCAGCTCCCAATCGCGACCAGCATCCTATTTTTCGCCATCACCGTCCGCATCTTCTCCGGATTCAAAACCCCCAAATCACGGATTGACGCCCTTCACCCGAGATCCAGCCATTCTCCCAGCATCACGCCCTCGCGTGCAACAGGAATCAAGCCTCCGCGAGATCGAAGACCTCAGACCACGCCCTGAATCCATCGCTGGGTCTTCAGCGGTCTATAAGAAGAGCTCGGTTGGGAAGAACGGAGGAGGGCACGGTTCCAAGAAAAAAAAAGCAGAGCTTGCTCTGTTTTGAAGAGAAAAAGAAAACCAAAAAAAAAAGAGAAGAGGATAAAAAAATAGAGAGGGTTTGAGGCGGATGGCAAAGGAGTTCTTCAGCCAACCAATGGAGATGACAAGCACCATGAGCAGCTGAGCCTCGGTTTAGGGGATTGATGAAGCCATAGAGGAGTATTCGTTTCATTTTTATTGATTTGAGTTTGTATTGTAAGATGGTTGCATGATGAAGAATTTATCAATTGATCTTATGATTTATCCAATTTATGTGAATCATTTATCTTGCATAAAATATTTTACATAGATTGATCTATTTCATCGAATCCAACACCTGTGGTTTGGAGGAGATATTCATGTGACATCAATTTCATGTTTAATGACTTAATGATCAGATGCATCATGCTAGGTTAGACAGGTCATGCAGAGTAGATGGTTTGTGCTAGACTTAGATGATTCATGCTGAAAATTAGTTATAATTTTCTTTTATGATTGCTTTGGCTTGTAGTCGGAAGCAATCAAGTCTTAAATACAACTCAATCATTGAAAGCGTCACGAATATAAATCTATTGGTGGACTCTAGCCCTAAACATCTCTCTCCATAGATAATTCATACTATTACATCCATATTGATTTTTAGTTTTTATCATTCACTCTAGCTTATACCCTTGAAGTAATTATTTAATTAGAAAAAATAACTTGTCTCCAATCCCTGTGGACCGACACCCGTAATCACTATCCTACAGGATACGTGTTATTGCGTGGTTTATTTTTGAAATTGAAAAGAACCGATCATATACCACGATCATCAGTATGCGGTGATCATCTACCCGCACAAGGTGAAGATCTGATCTTCCTAATAGTTTAAAAATTTTTAATCCTTATCTAACTACGAACGGTTTTTGAACAACGTTCATGTAATGAACGGTTGACCCCGCGCATGCCTCTTCCGCTGCCATCTGAATTTTTTTAATTTTCTGCGGCATGGGCAGGTTCTAACAGTAGCTCCTTAGAAATTCCTTTTCCACTCCTCCATTGACCTCCAATAACCGGTAAATCGCTATTCCTTCCATTCCCTAGCCGGTCAATCATCTTGTATGGGAGGATTGTGTGAAGATGGAACCAAAGAGAGCCATGGCCAAACGACCTAGAAGGGTTACCCATTCATCTACGGCTGAGGAGCAAGATAGAGCCCGAGATGAAGTTCCTCCACCAGCCGAAGCACGTGTAGAGTCTTCTCAGCCCCCTTCCCCTTCGGTATTGCTTGCCAAATTCGCGGGAAGGCCCGTAACCACAGGTAGAAAAATTGATTTCCATTTTTTGGACTGTGAGGGATTTAGGTTGAGTAGATGGATTCTGCAGCAGGGATGAGTGTTGTCCAGAAAACAACCCAAGAGGGGGGGGTGAATTGGGTTCTAATTAAAAATGAATTCTTTAATTTTATCTAATGAGGTTAATGAAAGCTTTCTTGATTTTAAACAAATGTGATTAGATGATCTATAAGAAAATAGTAAAGAAGTAAAGCAAGATAGACCACAATACAAACACAAGGTTTTTATAGTGGTTCGGAGCCAACCTTGCTCCTACATCTACTCCCCAAGCTTTTTTTGGGAATTCACTATAATCCTAAGACTACAGCTCTATTGTTTTACAAGCTCACAACCCAACTTGTTGTTTTCACATAATCATAACGAACCTGGTCAGTTTTTTCTGGCTCACCGACTAAAACCACTCCATTTGTTTTTCTGGATTCACAAACAACCCAGTTAGTTTTACGGGCTCACCAACTAAAACCTACACCGTTGGTTTTACGCGCTCACCAACAAACCTTAATCCCTTGATTCAATCCCCTGATTGAATCAAGTAACAAATATCAGAGAAATGGAGTTATAAGAATTACAAGCTTCTAAATAAGCAGATATTGCAATTTAAGCAAAATGTAAAGAAAGAAGCTCTCAAATAGATTTTGCTGATGCAAGCTTGGCTTCTCCTTTACTGGATCCTCTCTTGAATGTGCTGGTAGTTCAGGATCACTTCAATGAGCCTTTAATGTGAGGAGTGCTCTGAATTCACTTGGAATGCAACAATTCCTCTTTTCTGCTTTGAAAGGCTCTAACTTCTCTTTGGTGGTTGATAGACTTGAATGCTCTCAATGGAATGTCTCTCTTCTTGTTGTTTAAACTTAGAACTATCTTTTTTTATAACTTAACTCCTCAAAAACTAGCCGTTAGAGAGGAGAAAAAAAAAGTTCTGACAAAACTGTGCATCTTGACAAAGTATCCGTTTGTATCGGAGTCGACTCGCTCGTCTTGGAGTCGGCACGGCTGAAGCAGGAGATGCCTCGTGAAAATGTGGAGTCGACTCGAGTTTGGGCTCTTAAGAAAAGGCTCTCTATCTATTGTATAAGCGATGGCTCGAAGGAGTCAGGAGTCGACTCGCCCACGGCATCTTCGTAAGTGAAATACCAGCTCTTTTCCAAGAGACGGCTCGAGCAATTTCGGAGTCGGCTCGCATTCTGATCTGTGAAAAAATACTCTCGGCCATTTCTTGTACGAGTCGACTCGTGAACAGTTCGACTCGACTCGGCCACTATGCCGAAAAAATTACTTTGCGGCTTTAATTTGCGAGAGACGGCTCGTAATTTCTGAGAGTCGACTCGCGTACTGTAGCTTGAAAACTCGTTCTCTATTTTTCTCTGTAAGAGTTGGCTCGTGAACAGCTGGAGTCGACTCGAGAATTATGCCTTGAAAATTTGCTCTCTGACTTTTCTGTAAGAGTCGGCTCGTGGACAGTTGGAGTCGACTTGAGCACTGTGCCTTAAAAAACTTGCCCTCTGACTTTCCTGTAAGAGTCGGCTCATGAACAGTTGGAGTCAACTGGCGCTCTGCACTCTTGAAAAACTGTTCTCTGTCATTCCTGTAAGAGTCGACTTGCCTCATCTGGGAGTCGGCTCGAGGAAGTGCCAGACACTGATCATGTGCCAGAGTCGACTCGAGAATTTTGGGAGTCGATTTGAATGCAGGCCGAAGACTTAAATGGTTCCAAACATGAGTAAAACTCAACTTAAAATCCTTGAACTATTTTCTAAGGCATTCTTTCAATTTAAAAGTATTTTACCTGAAATACTCACTTGAATTCATTAGTACAATATGAAATATACTCAAGTATTTTGGGCTCATCAAAATCAATTAGGTGATCAACAATCACTCAGCAATCTCCCCCTTTTTGATGATGACAAAACATTGAGTATATGCAAGTGAATTTACATATACTAAATATTGAGTCAACAAGATCAAAACATTCAATTGTTTTGCTTATACTTATTTAATTATTCTTTTAGTCTTTTTATTGGCTTGTTTTTTTCTTTGTTTTTATAGTGCTTCAATTCTTCTCATGTTTTTATATATTTCTCCCCCTTAATTTATACATTCTTATACTCATTCTTCTCCCCCTTTTTGTCATTAGTAAAAGATTAGTTATTCAGCAGTAAGGGAGTAATTTTCATTCAACTCAAACATAAGTAAAATAAATATACACAATTGGCAGGGAAAGAGAAATGCAATCATTTCATTTCATCAAAAGTTGATTATATTTTTGATGTGAGAGTGAGTACAAAAGTGAGTATAGGAGTGAGTACAAAATGTTCATTGTAATTTCAGTGAAGATCCTAAAGGATCTATACATGAGATTTCAATCAAAATTAGGGAGCAGTGGATCTTGATGAGGAGGGTCCCGGCTAACTCTCCAGAAGCTCCCGAACTCCATTACTGAAGTCACAAAAATTCCGAAGGATTTCAGAGGAGGTCTCTTGATAGGTCTTGCTCAATTGTTTTATCCTCTGACTGTTATTGTGAAGTTGTTCAAGTAGTTTGTTGGCCAGTTCTTCAGCATTTTCATATAGCTTCTCTAAATCCCTTTTCACAGACTCTTGCATCTTTCTTGTATCTTCTTCGATGTCCTCAAATCTTCCATACTGTCCTTGAAGAAGACACCTAATGCTGACCAGCTCTGCTCTCACGTCAGCTACCATCCGAGTGAGAGCTGCAGTGGAAGAAACGATCTCTATGGAAGGTGCTCCACCTAATAAGCCTCGAGAGGCTATCTCATCAACTATGAAGGATGCAATCCTTCGCAACTGACCCTCACTCAGTGCAGGTGGAGAGGGTGCAGAAGATGACTTTGGTGGTAAAGTAGTGGGAGCATGGATAGGAGGGGAAGAAGGTGGAGCTCTAGTGGCTGAGGTCTCCTCTCCATGAGTAGGTTTCCTAACACAAGTGCCTTCTACTTTTAGGAAACCCATCCTTTGGAGAGTTTTCTCACCTACAAAGTCAGTGTGATGCAGTAGACGAGAGGGCACCTCCTTGGGAATAGGAACTCTAAACTTCCTAAAAATCAAGGTAAAGACCATGTCGTAGGGTAAACTCGACTTAGCTTTGGTGGCGGCCTCTACAATGTATAAATACATAAGTCTAGAGAAGTTCATGGGAAGTTTCTTAACAATGTAGTACATAACTACCAGGTTCCTCTCAGAAATAAAATCAAATCTTTCTGTCTTTGGGAAGATGACTCTACCTATGATACTAAGAAGCAGTCGCATCTCAGCTGAAAGCTGATTAGCGAACACTTCCTCCATTGGACATATAGGCTCTCTACCCAAAATAATTCTTAGGGCCTCGGCCTTGTCAGAGTGAGAGGATGGAGAAGGTCCTACATTTGGAAGACTTAAGAGCCTAGAGAGTAGGTTTTCTGTGACTATAACCTTAACATTTTTCACCCACCCTACAAGACCACTGTCACCCCTACTGACGGTGCTGAAAAATTTTCTAACAAGACCGAGATATGTGGGAATGTCGAGGAAACACAAGTGTTCTAAACCTAGAGCCTTAAGGTGATCCCCTAGGACGAAAGCCTCCCGGGAGAGGAAGTGGAAATCTACTTTCCTATCGGTGGTTACGGCCCTACCAGCACACGAATGCGGAGCATCCGGTCTAGGGGAGGAAGGAGCCGAAGACTTGAAGTGAGTCGGCTCATTCCTAGTCTCGAGAATCCATACATCCCTTATCAGTGTATGGACAGTTATCTCTCGAGCACAGGTTTAGGTTCGGCCTCAATGGAAAAATGGAGCACCTAACAACGCATCTTCACAGACCAAGAACTACGAGATCGCCCCTTTCATTCTGGGGTGATGGAGGGATCGTACCATTCGAGCCTTTTTTTCATGCTTTTTCCGGAGGTCTGGAGAAAGCAGCAATCAATAGGATTTTCCTAATCCTCCCTTCCAAAAAGAAAGAATATGAAATTCTTTTTTCTTTCTGCAGGGACCAAGAGATTGGATCTAGCCATAAGAAGAACGCTTGGCATAAATAACTCACTTCTTGGTCTTCGACCCCCTCAGTCACAATGAGCGCCCCCCAATCAGTGCAATGAGATGTATCTATTTATCTATCTCTTGACTCGAAATGGGAGCAGGTTTAAAAAAGGATCTTAGAGTGTCTAGGGTTGGGCCAGGAGCAAGTCTTTGTGAAATAACTTCCGATGGGAAGAACTACCAGATATGGGATTCAAGCTCAGCAGATCTGTAAGGCTCGGATAGAGCACTACCAGATATGGCAAGACTAGGGTGGGAACAGGAACTTAACTTAGCCGCCTTAGCCTGGGGCCTTGGAAAGATCTGGCCATAGTGACAAGAGCTGGTTGTTGGGAACCCCGCCCATGCCGCAGAAAATTCAAAAAATCAGATGGCAACGGAATCGGCATAAGCGGGATCGACGTTCATCTCATGAACATTGTTTCATGAACCGTTCGTAGATAGATAAGGATTAAAAACTTTTAAACTAATTAGAAGATCAGATCTTCACCTTGTGCGGATAGATGATCACCGCAAACTGGAGTTCGTGGTTTTAGAAGAGGGTTCGCTTGAAGCCGTTCAAGTGTCCGGCCTCTACGGGTATCCACACGAAGCAGAGGACCAATCCAAGCTCTCTATCTCCCCGGGGTGCTAGCTCCCTTGCAGAGATTACTTTGATGGCTGATCACCTCCCTTTACTTCAACTCTTGAATGATAGAGGGAGGAGGAAGAAGATGAAGGGATCAAGGAAGAAGATCCAAAAGGCTAGATGCAGCCTTTCCTTTTCCTTGTGTTGAATCCCAAACGAAGGAGGAAGAAGAAGACTATCAAGGCCCTTTTCCTTCTTGCTTGCGGCTGATCCAAGAGGAGAGAAGGGTGGCCACGAATTGGAGAAGAGGAGGGCTTCTTATGATGCCCTAGGTCAGCCGCCCACCTCCCTTTTTAAAGTCATGAAGGGCTCCTACAAGTTAGGAGCCCTTGACTTATTTCCAAGAGGGGGCGCCGGCCCCTTCTCTTCATGCCGCACCAATCAAGAGGAGAGGGGCTCATGCCCCTCTTACTTGGTTAACCTAATCCTCCTCTAAGGAGGATTAGGCGTCCTTCTCATAGTTTAGTCCTAATCTAATTAGGATTAACCAAATCATGAATCAATCGGGTTCAATCTATGCTAGTCCTAATCCAATTAGAACTTGAATGAACCATGACTCTATTGAACTCTTCAATCCTAACCCAATTAGGAGTCATGTTGATTCATTAGATTAATAATTAATTATGACTTAAGAAATCCTAATCCAATTAGGACTTGTTTAATTCTAGTCCTAATTCAATTAGGACTCTAATTTGAATTCGAAGTCCTAATCCGATTAGGACTCTAGGAATCCTATTCTAAGTAGGAATTCAATTTTAATTCAAATCTCCTAATCTAATTAGGATTGTAGGAATCCTACTCCAAGTAGGAATTTCAGTCCTACTCCAATTAGAATTCCCAGTCCTAATCCAATTAGGACTCTAGGAATCCTACTCGAAGTAGGATTCGTGTTTTAAGTCTAATTAATCAATTCCCATTCCTTCTTCAACTTATTATCAATCGAATTGATTACTCGTGATTCATAATCACTTTTCAACCATCGGATCGGTCAATACTTCTAGTGTGTGTAACCCCATAGGTTCTACTCTGACTGGTAGTGAGATATTTTGTGATCTCTATCACAATATCATTGAAAACTCCTATCAATGGGTCGGAACGATTCCAACTCTACTCATTAGGGTTTATCGATCATCAAGATAATCCCTATGAGTCCCATCATCCACCAGTGACACCTAGCAGCATGTAGTGGCTACCCAGCAGAATAGAATGATGAACCTCTAGGTGCAGTTATCATGTGATACAGTCCTACTATCGTGGATCCCTACAGGACGGAGGTCATGGACAACTCGTCAAACTCCATCGTCTGTCATATGTGAAGATTTATTCGACTTAAGTTCGAGAGTGGAAAACTCTTTCTCCACTGTGCATACTGCCCCGGCCGAGGTCTTACGAACTCAGTCTTATAAATCACATAGGATCTCTCCTTATCTATCAAGGTCGATAGATTCCTTATAGATGCATACCCTACTCCTACAGTGAACCTACTGCAGCCAATCTACACTGCATGGACCCATATGGCTAGAGACCATGTATGTGTGCAGTCAAACTACAATAACCTCACTGTGAGTGGCCGAAGCACCGCAGGTCAAAGGACCAGTCACACTACTGCAACATCAAGCAAGTCACTGACGAGTGGATAGACATCCAAGTGACTTCTTATATTGGTCACGCTCAGTACCCTTGTTCTCTAACAAGCACCTGCACTATTACTTCAGTGTCTCCACACCGTGGACTCGAGTCTCTTCCATCCATAGGGAAAGTAATGTGTGCACTGATCTTATCGGATCGATCACCGTCCTCGTGATGATCCATCGATCAGGAGCGTTTAGAAATTAATCACTAATGGTACATGGCTCAAATTCTCAACTCTTGAGAATATGCATCATCATCTTATTAATTTCTTGGACGATTCATAGACACAATAATAATATGAATGAAAAAGATGCATTTCATTTATTCAATAATAATAAGGTCAAGTACAAATTATGTCCTAGAATTAATAATGTGTCAGCCAAAATTGGCTTCTAGGGCATACATCTAATAATCTCCCACTTGCACTAAAGCCAATCAGTCATATATCTTAGTCCCATCTTCTCAAGGTGGGCTTCAGTCTTTTGTTGACTTAACTGCTTAGTGAATGGGTCTGCCACGTTGTCCGCGGAGTCTACTCTCTGCACTTCGACATACTTCTTCTCAACATAGTCGCGTATGAGATGGAAGCGCCGCTCTATATGCTTGGACTTTTGATGAGACCTTGGCTCCTTAGCAAGAGCTATGGCGCCATGATTATCGCAGTAGAGTGTTACGGCATCTGATGACATTACATCTAATTCCGCAATGAATTTTTTGAACCAGAAGCCTTCCTTAGCAGCTTCAGAGGCGGCAATGTATTCAGCTTCCATAGTAGAATCAGCAATGATCGGTTGTTTAGAACTCTTCCAATTCACCGTACCACCATTGCACAAGAACACATATCCAGATGTTGACTTTCTATCATCGACATCAGTCATGAAGTCTGAATCTGTGTACCCTTTTACCTTCAACTCTGATGATCCTCCAAAGACCAAGAATAAATCTTTAGTTCTTCTCAAGTACTTAAGAATATTCTTCATAGCTGTCCAGTGTTCTTCACCTGAATTCGACTGATATCTACTTGTGACACTCACAGCTAGAGCTATATCAGGTCGTGTACATAGCATGGCATACATTAGGCTCCCTATTGCCGATGCATAAGGGATCTTGCTCATGCGTTGAATCTCTTCAGATGTGTTGGGGCACATCTTCTTGGAGAGATGAATTCCATGTCTTAGGGGTAAGAGACCCCTTTTAGAGTTTTCCATGCTGAACCTTTTCAGCACTTCCTCTATGTACATTTTCTGTGATAGACCAAGCATCCTTTTAGATCTATCTCTATAGACCTTTATTCCCAAAATATAGGATGCTTCCCCAAGATCTTTCATGGAGAACTCTTTTGACAACCAGACCTTGACCGAGGTTAGCATGGGAATATCATTCCCTATCAGGAGGATGTCGTCCACGTACAGTACGAGAAATACGACAGCACTCCTACTAATCTTTTTGTAAACACACGGTTCCTCTTCGTTTTTGATGAAATCAAATATTTTGATTGCGTCATCGAAACGAGTGTTCCAACTCCGAGATGCTTGCTTTAGTCCATAAATGGACCTTTGCAGCTTGCAGACCTTGTGATCTCCATCACTGGAAGTGAAACCCAGAGGCTGTTCCATATAGATATCTTCTTCAAGATATCCATTTAGAAAAGCAGTTTTCACATCCATCTGCCAGATTTTATAATCATGAAATGCTGCAATGGCAAGCAATGTTCGGATGGATTTCAGCATGGCTACAGGTGAAAAGGTCTCTTGATAGTCAATGCCTTCGCGTTGACTATACCCTTTCGCCACCAGCTTTGCCTTAAAGGTCTCTACCTTTCCATCCGAACGTATTTTCCTTTTGTAGATCCATTTACATCCAATAGGCACAATACCTTATGGTGGATCTACTAAGGTCCAGACTTGGTTGGAATGCATGGAGTCTAATTCTGACTTCATAGCTTCCAACCATTTCTCGGAATCGATATCAGATATCGCCTCGTTGTAGATTTTGGGATCCTGTATGTGATCCCTAATTCCCACTAGGAACATTTCCTCAGTATCCTCTTCTAGTATACCTAAGTATCTATCGGGAGGATGGGAGACCCTACTTGATCTGCGAGGTGGTTGAGGGACATCGTGTACTGGCTCTGTATTAATGGGTTCAATAGGATCCATGACTCGTTGCTTTTCAGAGACTTTCTCTTCAAGCTCAATTTTTCTCCCACTGCCTCTATCAAGGATAAACTGATTTTCCAAGAAGATGGCATGACGGCTCACAAACACATTGTGCTCCTCTGAGACGTAAAAATTGTATCCTAATGACTCTTTAGGATATCTTATAAAACGAGCACTTATGGTCCTAGCCTTTAGTTTGTCCGCCTGTAATCTTTTGACGTGGGCCGGACATCCCCAAATCTTGAGATGACCAAGACTTGGTTTCTTACCACGCCATATCTCATACCGTGTGGTAGGAACAGATTTAGAGAAAACTCTATTAAGTAGATATACTGCGGTAAGTCAGGCATCTCCCCAAAGAAACATCGGTAGATCTGTGAAGCTCATCATGGACCGGACCATATCCAATAGAGTCCGATTTCTCCTCTCTGACACCCCGTTGAGTTGAGGTGTACCCAGAGGAGTCCATTGTGAGACTATGCCATTATCCTTGAGATAGTCCCGGAATTCTCCACTAAGGTATTCTCCTCCTCGATCTGATCGAAGAGCCTTAAGGGGTTTTTCAGTTTGTTTTTCTACTTCATTTCTGAACTCTTTGAACTTTTTGAAAGATTCAGATTTGTGTCTCATAAGATACACATACCCATACCGTGAATAATCATCGGTAAAGGTAATGAAGTACGAATAACGTCCCCTGGCTAGCACATCGAATGGGCCCCATACATCTGTATGTACCAGGGTAAGTATTTCCGTGGTCCTCTCTCCATGTCCTACAAAGGGCAATCTGGCCATTTTTTCTTGAAGACAGGACTCGCAAACTGGATATGACTCGGAAGTCAACGAGCCGAGAAGCCCATTTTTATCCATTTTGTTCATTCTGTCCTCTCCAATATGGCCAAGCCTGAGGTGCCACAAATATTTTTGGTTTATCTCATCCCTGGATCTTTTGGATCCTTTGGCACTCACTTCTTGCTCAGACACATTTATAGATACATCCATATGCAAATGATAGAGACTGTCAATCATAAAACCACGTGCGACTATTTTATTTCTGAAAAATATAGAACAGCAGTCTTTGTCAAATGTAAAAACATGACCTTCCTGCGCTAGACATGAAACAGAAATCAAATTTCTGCTAGCAGCAGGTACATAATAGCAGTCTCTAAGTAATAAACTAAAACCAGACGGTAGTCGCAGATGGTAGGTGCCCACAGCCACAGCAACAACTTTTGCCCCATTGCCAACCCTAAGGGTTACCGCACCTTCAACCAGCCTTCTACTTTTCTTTAGACCCTGCATGGTAGTGCACAGATGAGCACTAGAACCAGAATCTATAACCCAACTAGAAGTAGAAGAAACCGTTAGATTAGTTTCAATTATAAGCAAGTTTATACCTTCTGAAGGTGTGTCACCTTTCTTGTTCTTCAGGCTCTCGAGGTATGAAGGACAGTTCCTCTTCCAATGGCCGTCGACATTGCAGTGGAAACATTTTCCTTTGTCATTGGCTCTTTTCTTTTGAACTTCCTTCTTTGGCTTCTTGTCTTTCTTCTGCTTCTTAGCAGGCTTCTTTTTCTTCCAAGTAGACTTTCTCTTGGAACCAGAAGTCAACTCAGCAGCAAGGACATTGCCTCTTGAACCTTTCAAGGCTCCCTCAGCAGTTACCAACATATTTATTAGTTCAGTCTTAGTGCATTCAATCTTATTCATGTGGTAGTTTACTATAAACTGTCCAAATGAATCAGGAAGGGATTGAAGGATCAGATCAACTTGCAATTCCTTGTGCATGTTCATACCGAGCTTCTCAAGCTCCTCTAGGTCCTTGATCATAGTCAGACCGTGATCATGGACGGACTGCCCCTCGCGCATCTTTGCTTTGAAGAGCCTCTTGGACACTTCAAAACGAGTTGTGCGACTCTGCTCACCATACAACTCTTGCAGGTGTGCCAGTATGTCCCTAGCAGTCTTCATATTTTCATGCTGGCATTAGAGTTCATTTGACATGGATGCCATCATATAGCACTTGACTCTAATGTCATCATCCAACCACTTTTGATGCATCTCACGCTGAACATCAGTAGCACATGTTGGTAGTGTGGGGATATCTGAATCGAGTATGTAGCCTATTTTCTCACAGTTCAAAACAATTTTGAGGTTTCTTAGCCAATCCTTGTAATTTGTACCGGTCAATCGGTTGGTCTCAAGAATACGGGTCAAAAGGTTTGAGGCTGACATTATGATCTGCAGAGAGTAAAGATTCTAGTTAGACTTTTGTACTTGATCCTTAATCTGTTCTAAGGACTTTTAGAACAAATGTACCTCCCACTATTTTCTCGAATTCCTCACACTCCCCTGATAGGAAAACGAAAATCCTACACGACTAGGGTTTCTAGTAGGTACTACGGTCTCACCGATTTACATGGCACCTCACCTAATAGTTATTGGTGACACATAGATGGATGAGTGTACAACTCTTGTACAATGCTTCTCAAGCATGTTGCAGTGCTTTTTGGTCTCTAAGCCATGAAGACCTCACCTAACAGTTATTGGTCCCATTTCTTAGTTAAGTCAGACCCACCGTATAACCGTAGGAATAAAGTCGTCATTGGGTCCTCACCTAACAGTTATTGGTGCCCAACCCCACCTTTACCCTACAACATCTCATGTCTATAGAGAGGTCCAGCCCCCCGATGCAACTTGACCACTATATCCAGCCGAGATAAATCAACATCAGAAAAACCTTAGCAGCTCTACTACAGTGGAAGACCTATTGACTTAATATTGGTTAATCAGGTCTTAGTGTTTGCAACTTGAGCTCTTCATAAGAGGTAATCGAACAATTGGCCAGGTAAGCAGGTGGGAGGCTCCCCTTACTCAGAGAGTAAGGTCCTAATTAAGTAACCACCTTTCGTGCTTTTCTAGACACCAATTAGATCAATTAATCTAATATGACTTGCTCATGTCGGTTCACTTTCGACTTGATTGAGGAGGTTTTAGTTTAGGTCTCATTGGGTTTGCTACATCACATGTAAACCTATCTACCCGACTCTCATTCACATCACATGCAAACGGCACATTGCAGGCAGTTACAATCGCAGCATCAAATAAAGCTAAACTTTAAATGGGTGATAATCATGGATTCTAATTAGGTCGTATTACAAGCACATGCACGTCAATCGATCAATTGGTCTTCAACTCTTGAATTGGTTCCAAGCCTCCTTGATTCGATCCTTGACCAACTCTTGATCCAATCGCCATCAACCGCTTAGACCCCTATTCATCTCATGCCTTGTCTTCAACTTGATCGTTGACGTACATCACATCACAGAAATACAACCAGATGTAAAATAAAAATAATAATAAATTACATCTTCTTTTAGGAGGCACGCAGGTCTCTCAAAACATCAAATAAGATGCATGCAAGCATCTGAAAAATTATATGACATTGCAGATCACATCGCAGGTCTTTACATTTAATACCAAAAGGGTTTGAATCCTATGATCATCACCATATGCGTCAATTATAATTTTCAGATCTGAGAATTAATTGATTATGTTATGACATAGGTTGCTGATCATGCTAATCATGATTCTAAACTTTGTAATATCATTAACAATGCAATTAGAATCATCATCTTATCACATAAAAATCAGCATGCAAAAATTCAGCAACCCTAAAAAATCTGCATGCAGAAATTTTCAGTACGCATAATCCTTCAATTTTCAGATCTAAGATGCCTTTAGATAATTAATTCTTACCTTAATCTATGAAGCCTAGGCTCTGATACCACTGTTGGGAACCCCACCCATGCCGCAGAAAATTCAAAAAAAATCAGATGGCAACGGAATCGGCATAAGCGGGATCGACGTTCATCTCATGAACGTTGTTTCATGAACCGTTCGTAGATAGATAAGGATTAAAAACTTTTAAACTAATTGGAAGATCAGATCTTCACCTTGTGCGGGTAGATGATCACCGCAAACTGGAGTTCGTGGTTTTAGAAGAGGGTTCGCTTGAAGCCGTTCAAGTGTCCGGCCTCTACGGGTATCCACACGAAGCAGAGGACCAATCCAAGCTCTCTATCTCCCGGGGTGCTAGCTCTCTTGCAGAGATTACTTTGATGGCTGATCACCTCCCTTTACTTCAACTCTTGAATGATAGAGGGAGGAGGAAGAAGATGAAGGGATCAAGGAAGAAGATCCAAAAGGCTAGATGCAGCCTTTCCTTTTCCTTGTGTTGAATCCCAAACGAAAGAGGAAGAAGAAGACTATCAAGGCCCTTTTCCTTCTTGCTTGCGGCTGATCCAAGAGGAGAGAAGGGTGGCCACGAATTGGAGAAGAGGAGGGCTTCTTATGATGCCCTAGGTCAGCCGCCCACCTCCCTTTTTAAAGTCATGAAGGGCTCCTACAAGTTAGGAGCCCTTGACTTATTTCCAAGAGGGGGCGCCAGCCCCTTCTCTCATGCCGCACCAATCAAGAGGAGAGGGGCTCATTCCCCTCTTACTTGGTTAACCTAATCCTCCTCTAAGGAGGATTAGGCGTCCTTCTCATGGTTTAGTCCTAATCTAATTAGGATTAACCAAATCATGAATCAATCGGGTTCAATCCATGCTAGTCCTAATCCAATTAGAACTTGAATGAACCATGACTCTATTGAACTCTTCAATCCTAACCCAATTAGGAGTCATGTTGATTCATTAGATTAATAATTAATTATGACTTAAGAAATCCTAAATCCAATTAGGACATGTTTAATTCTAGTCCTAATTCAATTAGGACTCTAATTTGAATTCGAAGTCCTAATCCGATTAGGACTCTAGGAATCCTATTCTAAGTAGGAATCCAATTTTAATTCAAATCTCCTAATCTAATTAGGATGTAGCAATCCCAGTCCTACTTCAATTAGGATTCCCAGTCCTAATCCAATTAGGACTCTAGGATTCCTACTCGAAGTAGGATTCGTGTTTTAAGTCTAATTAATCAATTCCCATTCCTTCTTCAACTTATTATCAATCGAATTGATTACTCGTGATTCATAATCACTTTTCAACCATCGGATCGGTCAATACTTCTAGTGTATGTGACCCCATAGGTTCTACTCTGACTGGTAGTGAGATATTTTGTGATCTCTATCACAATATCATTGAAAACTCCTATCAATGGGTCGGAACGATTCCAACTCTACTCATTAGGGTTTATCGATCATCAAGATAATCCCTATGAGTCCCACCATCCACCAGTGACACCTAGCAGCATGTAGTGGCTACCCAGCAGAATATAATGATGAACCTCTAGGTGCAGTTATCATGTGATACAGTCCTACTATCGTGGATCCCTACAGGACGGAGGTCATGGACAACTCGTCAAACCCCATCGTCTGTCATATGTGAAGATTTATTCGACTTAAGTTCGAGAGTGGAAAACTCTTTCTCCACTGTGCATACTGCCCCGGCCGAGGTCTTACGAACTCAGTCTTATAACACCCAACCGAATCTGATTCAATCGTTTACTCATTCAATGAGTCAATTTTCAAGTTCAGCCAATTCTTTTTTCAAAATATCAAGTAGATAAAATCGTGAGTAAGTGTGTTTCATTTCTCTATCATTATAGAAAATACCATCTATATTAGATTATCTATGGAATTATTTCAAGGATCTCTCCTTATCTATCAAGGTCGATAGATTCCTTATAGATGCATACCCTACTCCTACAGTGAACCTACTGCAGCCAATCTACACTGCATGGACCCATATGGCTAGAGACCATGTATGTGTGCAGTCAAACTACAATAACCTCACTGTGAGTGGCCGAAGCACCGCAGGTCAAAGAACCAGTCACACTACTGCAACATCAAGCAAGTCACTGACGAGTGGATAGACATCCAAGTGACTTCTTATATTGGTCATGCTCAGTACCCTTGTTCTCTAACAAGCACCTGCACTATTACTTCAGTGTCTCCACACCGTGGACTCGAGTCTCGTCCATCCATAGGGAAAGTAATGTGTGCACTGATCTTATCGGATCGATCACCGTCCTCGTGATGATCCATCGATCAGGAGCGTTTAGAAATTAATCACTAATAGTACATGGCTCAAATTCTCAACTCTTGAGAATATGCATATCATCTTATTAATTTCTTGGACAATTCATAGACACAATAATAATATGAATGAAAAAGATGCCTTTCATTTATTCAATAATAATAAAGTCAAGTACAAATTATGTCCTAGAATTAATAATGTGTCAGCCAAAATTGGCTTCTAGGGCATACATCTAACACTGGTCACCCCGGAGAGATGGGAAGGAGGGCGGTGGGTGGGTCAAGCCTGGACAAGTACACTACTAAATTACAGCACCCGGAGTAGGATCACTTAGATGAGCATCTTTCAACTATGAAATCATGAGTTTAAGGGGCCCAGTGCGGGGGCCGAAAGCTCCATTTTCTATACAGAGATCTAGCTGCAGAATGAAAATTTTTTATTGTCTCTAGAAAGCGATTGACTTTTATGCCAAGATTTATAAATAGCACGGGGCTAGCCCTTTTGGCTATGCCTTGTCTTTGACTTAGACCGCCTCTCCATTCCGCTTGCCACAAGGGGGCATTTTCCGCCCTCTTGGGTGCCATTGGAACGAACTCAAGGGGAAATGGCAAGAAATCCTAGAAACTAAGGTCAACGGAACGGCTCTAAGGGCAGAGATGAACGGAGAATGCTCAAGGATGAAAAGAGAAAAATAAGAATGGAGATGCCTCGACTAGGTTAAAAGGCCATCAGTCCGTCCTCGAGATGACTTGCGCAAAAGCCCAAGTCGACTCGAGCACGAGTCAACTCGAGATTTTACTTCGAGTCGGCTCGAGCCCTATCCTATCCAAAAGTATTCAAAAATTTTGGATTTTTCAAGTTGAGTTTAAATGATCCCAATAAACTGATATAACAAAAATAGGCTCAGATTAGATTGAAATTTTGGATAGAAGGTTTAAAATCAATAGGAGTAAAGAATAAATCATTTAAATGGATCAATCACTCCTAATCCTCTTCTAAGAGTACAAAATCTATCTTTACTTAAAAGTTTAGTGAAGATATCAGTAAGTTGATCATCAGTACACACAAACTCAAGCAATACATCACCATTCAAAATATGATCTCTTATGAAATGGTGTCTTATCTCAATGTGTTTAGTTTTTGAGTGTTGAATTAGATTTTTTGTTAAGTTTATAGCACTAGTATTATCACAGTTTATGGGTATTTTAGATTGCTTAATGCCATAATCTTCTAGTTGTTGCTTAATTTATAAAATCTGTGCATAACAACTTCTGACTGCAATATATTCGGCTTTCACCGTAGATAGTGTAACTGAATTTTGTTTCTTGCTAAACCATGATATTAAGTTTTCTCCAAAAAATTGACATGTACCACTTGTGCTTTTTCTATCTAATTTGCATCCAGCAAAATTAGCATCAGTATACCCTATTAAGTTTATGTTTGAATCTCTAGAGTACCACAATCCTATATTCATTGTTCCAATTAGATATTTAAATATTCTTTTAACAGCAAGTAAATGTGATTTTTTTGGATTAGACTGAAATCTTGCACACATGCAAACACTAAACATTATATCAGGTCTACTAGCTGTAAGATATAAAACTGAACCAATCATACCTCTATACAGCTTTTGATCAACATTTTTACCAGATTCATCTTTGTCTAATTTGCATGTAGAGCTCATGGGTGTGCCAATTGACTTGTTCATCTTTATATCAAACCTCTTAAGTATCTTCTTAATGTACTTTGATTGATTGATGAAGATTCTGTAGGCTCATGTGTGGCGCATCCAAAGAAAAACCAGCTCAAAATTCAGTTTCTACAAGGCTGGGGTCGACCCATGAAGAGCTGGGGTCGACCCTAGTAAAGGAAGGGTTGACCTCAAAAAGTCACAGGGAGACGAGAGAGAGCACTTCTCTGTCGGTCTCCGGTGGGGTCGACCTCTAACAGTCAGAGGTCGACCCCTAGGGTCGACCCCAGCGAAGGAAGGGTCGACCCCAAAAAGTCACAGGAAGACGACAAAGAGCCGTTCTTTGTCGTTTCAGGAAGGGTCGACCCCTGTATGTGAGGGGTCCACCCCTGAAGTATTGGGGTCGACCCTTGATCTGCAGGGGTCGACTCCAGCGCTGTGCCAGAAGTGCCATTCAGTCAATGACGGGAATTTTTGGTCTTTGACTAGCTTAGGGACTTCGAGACCGCCCTTTTCTTTCCTCCAAACAACCTGCGGAGGCCCCAGTCTTTTTATTCCCCCTAGCATCTGTCACGGTCACAAAGGTCTTATTTTTGATCAGTAAGACATGGACCGTGAACGGATTCGCCTCTGATTCCTCCATCGACTTTGATAACAGCTTGATCCAGATCTAGCGCTGACCTTTGACGGGTGATCTCCCCTTTCCAAAATAGAGGACTTTGGTTGAGTGCTTTCTAATGTGGCTTAGGGGTAGATTGAGTTGGCTTGGGATTAGACTAAAATTGAGAGCCTATATAATGGCTTGATGTAATCAGTTTTAGGGTTATCACTTGTATTATTTTCTAGAGAAATATATTGGTTGTGGCATTACCACCTTGGCCACATGGGAGATCGTGGTATGAAGATGCTGAGCAAAGATGAACTGATATCAGATCTGGATGGAGGAGTTTCACTGGTGTATGAGCCTTGCCAGTTAGGGAAGCAACACAGGGTGAAGTTTGCTACCAGTACTACACGCAGCGGTGGTCCCCTGGAGCTAGTGCATACGGATGTTTGGGGACCGGCCTCGGTCACAGCCAGGAATGGGGCAAAGTATTTTCTAACCCTTATTGATGACTTTTCAAGAAGAGTTTGGGTGTACTTCTTGAGGAAAAAGTCAGAGATCTTCTCTAAGTTCAAAATCTGGAGGGCAGAGGTAGAGAAGGAGAAAGGATGCTGCGTGAAGTGTGTGCAGTCCGACAATGGTGGCGAATTCACAAGTAAGGAGTTTCTGAAATTTTACGAAGATTGTGGGATCAAGAGGCAATTTTCAATAAGGAAGACAACTTGTGGAGTGATTGATTAAAACCCTATTTGATTTTGATGAGCTCAAAGCATTTGAGTATATCTTTTGTTTACTAATGAATTCAATTGAGTGTTTCAGTGAAAATCTTGTCTAAGTGTCTCTAGATTTGGTTCAAGATAGTTTGGATAAGTTAAGAAGTCAATTTGAACCAAAGTCTAAGACTCGAGTCGACTCCAGAATATTACGAGTCGACTCCAAGCGTATCAGAATCACTGGCACGGGCTCGAGTCGACTCCGGATCATTACGAGTCGACTCCGACTGAGAACAGACAGATGAACAGAAAGCATCAACTCAAAACCTATCAGCGAGTCGACTCCTGAAGTGCGCAAGTCGACTCCGATGCTTACCGAGTCGACTCCGGAGTAATATGAGTCGACTCCAAGGAGTTACAGATAGAAAAGTCAGAGAGCGATTTTCGACCCTGAGATTCGAGTCGACTCCTATGGAACGCGAGTCGACTCCGATGGTTGGCAGGTCGACTCCAAAGAAAGCGAGAGTCGACTCTCAGTGGTTCACAAGGCAAAAGTCAGAGAGCAGTTTTCGGACTCTGAGATTCGAGTCGACTCCCGCAATGCGCGAGTCGACTCCGAGACAGCGCGATCCCAAAAAAACAGAAGACCAAATTATTGTCTCTGAGAGCCGAGTCGACTCCCAGACAGCTCGAGTCGACTCCAAGGCAGAAGGGTATGTTTCGGAAACTGAGAGCCGAGTCGACTCCGGAACAGTCCGAGTCGACTCCAAGACTGGACGAGGCGAATGACAGAAGATCGGGAGTTCGGGCTCTGAGCGCCGAGTCGACTCCCAGGACTGTCGAGTCGACTCGAGTGGGCCAAGTTGAAAATTAGCTCCATGGACTTCATGGGATGAGCCGACTCCGAGAATGCCAAGTCAGCTCCAGAAGTTGGCGAGTCGACTCCAGGTTAAGTCGAGTCGACTCCCAGTCGAGGAGTTCACTTTAATTCAAATCCGGAACAGTTGCCGAGCCGACTCCAGAAAAGCATGAGTCGACTCCCGCTACAGCCGAGTCGACTCCAGATCGCGCGAGTCGACTCTGACCCCCAACGGACATATTGTCAGGTTGTGCAGAGTGTGCAGAACGGGCAGAAAAAGGTGTCTAACGGCTAGTTTCCATGGGGGATGGGTTAAATAGCCACAGAGGACTGTAGCAAGGCAGAGAACTACCATTCCATTCAAAAAGATCAAGCATTCATTCTCTGCAAGTGGTTTTTCAACGAAAAGAGGGAAGAGCGCCATTAACTCCTTCCAACCACATCTTCCCAACATTGAAAGAGATCTCCTCCTGCCTTCAAGTCGTCCAGAATTTCAAGAGGAGACCCGAAGTTCAAGAAGCCCTTTCTCTTCTCCAACTTAAACGCGTTTGAGGGCTCTTAACTTTGCTTTTATTAATATTGCTGTATATTTGCTTTTGAGAAGCTCTGTTTTTCTGTTTGTCCTTATTATTAGCATATTGTCTTAGCTTGGTTCAATCGGGGGATTGAATCAAGGGTGTAGAGGTTGGTTGGTGAGCCTAGGTTAAAACCAACGTGTAAGGGTTCGATTGTGATCCCGGAAAAACAATCGGGGTGGTTCTAGTCGGTGAGCCAGGGAAAACCGACCGAGTTCGTTGTGAGCTCGTAAAACAACAAGTTTGGTTGTGAGCTTGTAAAACAACCGACTGTAATCCAGGGGGTTATAGTAAATTCCCAAGTGAGACTTGGGGAGTGGACGTAGGAGCAAGGGTTAGTTCCGAACCACTATAAAAACCTTGTGTTTGTGATTGTTTGTCCCTTTCTCTTACTCTCATCTCACTCACAGCACATAGCAACTAACTAATCATCTTGCTAAAATCTTAATTAGTCTTCCACAAATATTTTAGTTGCAAATTATTTTAAAAACCCAATTCACCCCCCCTCTTGGGTTGTCTATCTGGGCAACAAGTGGTATCAGAGCCTAAACTCTTCTACCCTAAGAGTCAAAGATCAAAATGACAACCCCATTTGGATCTTCCCACATCGAGGGTCAGTCCACCCAAAGACTCCCATTCTTTAATGGATCCGACTACTCATATTGGAAGGCTAGGATGAGGATATTTATCCAAGCCCAAGATTATGAGATGTGGACCATCATATTGAATGGACCATACATCCCATCCATCCATGTAGAGGGTGTCACAGTACCCAAACTCGAAAAGGATTGGGATGACCATGACTTTAGGAAGGCACAACTCAATGCCAAAGCAATGAATGTGCTCTATTGTGCACTAGATAGGAATGAATTCAATAGAGTCTCTACTTGCAATTCTGCAAAAGAGATTTGGGATAGACTTGAAGTGACCCATGAGGGCACAAATCAAGTCAAAAAATCCAAAATAAATATATTGGTTCATAAGTATGAACTATTTAAGATGGATTCTAATGAAACAATCACATGCATGTTCACTAGATTTACTGACATTGTTAATGGCCTAAAAAGCCTTGGCAAAAACTATACTAACAGTAATCTTGTCAGGAAGATTCTTCGCTGCTTACCAAGGTCATGGGAAGCCAAAGTGACGGCAATCCAAGAAGCAAAGGATTTGAACAAGCTTCCTCTTGAGGAGCTTCTTGGATCTCTAATGACGCACGAGCTAACCATGAAGCAACACAACGAAGAAGAGTCCTCCCATAAGAAAAAGGTAATAGCTCTTAAATCTACTTCAACTAAAAAAGACTTGTCTTGCAGTAGCAGCAGTGAAGAAGAGGATCATGAGGAAGATGATGATGAGGCTCTTCTCGTGCGCAAGTTCAGAAAATTCATCAACCAAAAGAAGACCTTTCATCAAAGGAGAGGCCCCTCAAATTCCTATCGCAAGGATAAAGGTAAGAAAAGGGAAAATGAGGAAATTGGGTGTTATGAGTGCAAGAAGCCGGGGCACATCAGAGCTGAGTGTCCCCTACTGAAGAAGGGGAGCAAGTACAAGAAGAAGAAAGCTCTTGTCACCACCCTATCGGACTCCGACGCATCATCGTCATCATCGGATGAGGAACTAGAAGAAAAGGCCAATTTCTGCTTCATGGCCAATGACAATGAGGTAACATCCGCACCACATTTAGATTTTACTTTCGATGAACTATATGATGCTTTCAATGAATTAATGGATGAATACAAAACAATAAACGTTAAAAACAAAGAACTAAAAGTAACTAACCAAACTCATCTCCGTAAGTATGATTCATTAGTTAAGGATAAAGATGTTCTTATCAAAGAGAATGCAGAACTTAAAACAAGCAACCAAATCTTGGTACAAAAGAATAATACCTTAACTAAAGAAAATGAAAGGCTGAACAAAGAAACATTAGAACCCAAAAACAATAAACATATAAATGAGAGTATCACAAAAGAACTAAATGATCTAAAAGCAGAAAAACAAACACTAACTAAAGAACTTGAAAAATACAAACCCTTGGTTGAAAAATTTACATATAGTTCAGAAAAATTGAATATGATACTTAATAGTCAACGAGCGGTATTCAATAGAGCAGGTTTAGGATATAAACCTAAAAATAAGCAAAAACTTCTTAGTAACCTCTTTGTTAAAGCAGGAGAAAGCAAAACTAAGAAAATAACCTGTTTTTGTTGTGGAACTTTAGGACATAAAGCAAATGTGTGCAATTATAGAAAAGGAAAAATAAAAAGAAAAATTAAAAGGGTATGGGTTCCAAAAAGAACCAACATGACTAACCATGAAGGACCCAAGAAAACTTGGGTACCTAAGATTATATGATTTGCTTGTGTAGGAGTGTCTTGCAGCCAAGGTCAACAAAAATTGCTGGTACTTGGATAGTGGCTGCTCAAGACACATGACGGGTGACAAGGATCAATTCTTCACCCTTGAAGCTAAGAAGGGAGGTGCTGTGACTTTTGGAGACAATAACCAAGGTCACATCATTGGTATAGGTAAAGTTCAAATTACCCCTTCTACTTTTATTGATAATGTTCGATATGTTGATGGTCTTAAGCATAATTTATTAAGCATTAGTCAATTATGTGATAGAGGTTATAATGTTATGTTTAAACCATCACTATGCATCATAACAAACCCAAATGACAATAGCTTAGTTTTTAAAGAAATAAGACGTGGAAATGTGTATGTTGTAGACCTTGAGGAGCTTGCCAAATACAACCTGTGTTTAGTTGTTAATGAAACTAAGGATAATGATGCTAGTTGGTTATGGCACCGTAAGTTAGGTCATGCAAGCATGGACACAATATCTAAACTAGTTAAAAGAGATTCTGTGATAGGTTTGCCAAAATTAAAGTTTGAAAAGAATAAAATATGTGAAGCATGTCAATTTGGCAAACAATCAAGGAACTCCTTTAAATCTATAAATTGTGTCTCTACCTCTAGACCTCTAGAACTACTACACATGGACCTATTCGGACCAACTAGAACAACAAGCTTAGGTGGAAATAAATATGGTCTAGTTATTGTAGATGATTATTCTAGATACACTTGGGTCATGTTCTTAGCTCATAAGGATCAAGCTTTTTCAGTTTTCAAGAAATTTCATAAAGAAGTAACCAATGCTAGAGATACTTCAGTAGTAGCTATTAGAAGTGACCATGGTACCGAATTTGAAAATCATTTATTTGATGAGTTTTGTAGTAAAAAGGGGATAACACAATTTTTCTGCACCTAGGACACCACAACAAAATGGAGTTGTGGAGAGAAAAAATAGAACTCTAGAGGAAATGGCTAGAACTATGTTATGTGAAAGTAACCTCCCTAAGTACTTTTGGGGAGAAGCCATTAATACTTCTTGTCATATATTAAATAGAGTTTTATTGAGACCTATTATTAAGAAAACACCTTATGAACTTTGGAAAAACAGAAAACCAAAGGTAAACTATTTTCATATCTTTGGATGTAGGTATTTTGTTCATAATAATGGGAAAGATAATCTAGAAAAATTTGATTCTAAATCTGATGAGGGCATATTCTTAGGGTACTCTACAACTAGTAAAGCATATAGAGTCTTTAATAAAAGAACCCTAGTTATAGAAGAATCCATACATGTTGTCTTCGATGATTCTAGTGATATCTCTTCTAGTAAGAGAGTTAATTTTGATGATGATACGGAAATTCTTGAAGAAAAGATTGACGAGATGACATTACAAGATAACAGTCAAAAATTAATTGAAGATGCATCATCAAGCCAAGAGACTATAGTAGATCATGGGCTAACCAAAGCTTGGAGGTATGCTCACGGGCATCCTAAGGAATTAATTCTAGATAATCCGTCTCAACCTATTAGGACTAGAGCATCCCTTAGGAACTTAAACAATCATCTAGCTTTCGTTTCACATTTTGAGCCTAAACGCATAGAAGAAGCTGAAAAAGATGTAAATTGGATAAATGCAATGCAAGAAGAATTAAACCAATTTACTAGAAACAAAGTATGGAATCTAGTTGAAAGACCTTCTGAATATCCAATTATAGGTACCAAATGGATTTATAAAAATAAACTTGATGAAAATGGAATTGTCATAAGGAATAAGGCTAGACTAGTAGCAAAGGGCTATAATCAAGAAGAAGGTATAGATTTTGATGAAACCTTTGCTCCTGTAGCTAGACTTGAGGCTATTAGATTATTATTAGCATATGCATGCTCTAAGGACTTCAAACTATTTCAAATGGATGTAAAAAGTGCATTTTAAAATGGGTATATTAATGAGGAGGTATATGTAGAACAACCTCCTGGTTTTGAAAATCATCAATACCCTAATCATGTATATAAATTGAACAAAGCACTTTATGGTTTGAAACAAGCACCTAGAGCATGGTATGAGAGGCTTAGCAAATTTCTATTAGAACATGAGTTCTCTAGGGGTAATGTAGATACAACACTATTTCTGAAAAAGCAAAACAAAGATATGTTATTAGTGCAGATTTACGTTGATGATATTATTTTCGGTGCTACTAACAATCGCCTCTGCGAAGAATTTGCTGATTTGATGCAGAGTGAATTTGAGATGAGCATGATGGGAGAGCTGAACTACTTCCTCGGGCTTCAAATCAAACAGTCTGAAGGAGGCATCTTCATCAATCAAGCCAAATATATCAAGGAGATACTTAAAAAGTTTGATATGGAGGGGAACAAGTCAATCAGCACCCCCATGAGCTCTTCATGCAAATTAGACCAAGATGAATCAGGTAAATCTGTAGATCAGAAACTATATAGAGGTATGATAGGATCTTTATTGTATCTTACTGCAAGTAGACCTGATATCATGTTTAGTGTTTGCATGTGTGCTAAATATCAGTCTAATCCTAAGGAATCACATCTAATTGCAGTTAAGAGAATCTTTAAATACCTAATAGGAACTAAGAATATAGGTTTATGGTATTCTAAAGAATCTAGCCTGATCTTAATAGGATATACAGATTCAGACTTTGCTGGATGTAAACTTGATAGAAAAAGCACCAGCGGGTCATGTCAATTCCTAGGAGAAAACTTAATATCATGGTTTAGCAAGAAACAAAACTCGGTTGCATTATCTACTGCTGAAGCTGAATATGTTGCAGCCGGGAGTTGTTGTGCTCAAATCTTGTGGATCAAACAACAATTAGAAGATTATGGCATTAAACAAGATAAAATACCCATTAATTGTGATAATACAAGTGCCATTAATCTAACTAAAAATCCAATTCAGCATTCAAGAACTAAACATATTGAGATAAGACATCACTTCATAAGAGATCATGTACTGAATGGTGATGTGACACTACAATTTGTTTGCACTGATGATCAATTAGCTGACATTTTTACAAAACCCCTAAGTGAAGAGAGATTTAGTGTGCTTAGGAGGGGATTAGGAGTGATTGATCCATCCTAGTGGTATTTTTCACTAGTTCATTGATTTTGATGATTAGATCATGGTTAATTTAGAGTTTCTTTACAATGATCATCAAATCAGATCATAACTTAGTGATTTTTCCTCATTCGGCACGAACATAGCATGATTTTTAGGTGCGTGCCAGAGTTCGAGACGACTCGAGCAAGTTTCAGAGTCGGCTTGTAAGGGGGAGTCGACTCGCACATTTACGGAAGTCGACTCGAGAACGATGGCAGCAGAGGGGGAGTCGACTCGCATACAGTCGGGAGTCGACTCGAGGTAAACAGGCGCATAAGGAGAGTCGACTCGCGCATATTTTGGAGTCGACTCGAGGTCGAGTCGACTCGCGACTCAGTGGAGTCGACTCGCAGTCGGGATCCGACTTTTTAACCCTAACTCCATCGTTTAGAAAACACATCTTTTCACCGCCGCCACTGTTCAAAACCCTAGAGTCGACTCCTAGAACGTCTCCGGCCGCCTCTAGGTCCTTTTCCCGTCGATTTTTCATCGTCCATTAGGTTTTCATCCCGTTCTAGGTCAACCATGCCTCGCAAAACCACTGTCCCAAGCCGGAAGAGGCCCCATTCCGCGACCGGTGCCGAGCGGTGTTCCAAGGCCCGGAACGACCCCGTGAGGCCACAACCTCCGGCTCGTTCCCCGCCGAGGGCCGTTCCCTCGAGGCCGTGTGCCGGAAAGGCGGTCTCCACCGGGAGATACGTCGATTTCGACTATCTCTCCCGGGAGGGCTTTACGATAGGAGAGAGGTTGCGAGTCTAGGGACTAGAGTATTTCCTTACCCTAGATCTCCCCACATACCCTGGACTAGTTAGAGAGTTTTATGGTACCGTCCATAGGGGAGATGGGGGTATAGAGGGCACGGTAGCCGGTGTCCCTTTGTTCGTCTCGGAGGATATCATTGCCCAAATCCTCCACCTTCCACAAGTAGGGGTGGCTCCCACACACCCCGAGGATAGGACTGAGGCCCTTACGGCCATTCTAGGTTATCCACCTCAGTCCCCCTTAGTTGAGGTATCCGCTAGCTCACTTCCAGTTGAGGTGCGGATCCTCCTGAGCATCCTGTCTAGGTCCCTCTTCCCGAAGACTGGCCGCTTCGATTTTGTTTCTGAGAGGGACCTCGCCCTTATGTTCTATATTCTCCAGGACACCCCAGTCAACTTCCCAAAACTTATTTATAGATATCTATGTGAGCCACTAGATAGACCTAGGCTCACCCTCCCCTACGGCATGATGTTCACCCTGTTGTTTAGGGAGGCCGAGATCTCTATTCCTGAGGGGGAACCCTCTCGTGCATTGCGATGGACAGATCGCACGCGAACGGAAACCCTGCACAGGATGGGCTTTCGGAAGGTAGAGGGGACATGGGTTAGGAAGTCTTCTACCTCCACACATACCACCAGACATTCTCCTAGTCCAGACCCTGATTCTGATTATCCCACTCAGCCTTCCACTCCAGTACCCTCCACCTCAGCCGGACCCTCCTCCTCAGCTCCACCTACTCAGCCCATGGAGGTCCGGATCGCTCCTGAGCAGCTCCGGGAGTTGCGGCAGGAGATAGTTAGAGATCTCCGGGACGACCTACTTAGGGAGCTCCGGGGTTCAGTGCCTGCTCCTTCTCCTGCACCTTCTTCAGCGTTGGTCCCTTCCCTGTCCGCCGTGGCTGAGATGACGGCCCATGTGCAGGAAGAGATCGACAATGTAAGGTTCCTGGTCCAAGCCCAGTTCCATAGCATGAGCGAAGTCTCGAGCACCACTCGGAAGATGCGCGATAACGTCCGACAGGATATGGGCACCACTACCAAGGGGGCCGAGCGCTTGGCGAATGTGCTCATCGACAAGCTGGACACACTTCAGAAGTCGGTGACCGAGCTCGATACGACACATAGCAGGGCCACCTCGGCCATTATCCGACAGCTCGAGCACGTCACCAATGCAGTCACACTACTTGCAGAGCGCATGCCTCGGGGACCCGCATCCACCTCGAGGAAGCCTTAGATCATTTTGTGTTATTTTGACATGTATTTTTTTTTGTTTTACTTATTGTATTCTAAAATGTCTTTACATACAAATCAATACAATGAGTAGACATATTCTCTTCAATTCTGTGCAATTTGATCTATGATTGATTGTGTGTTCTGCTTACCTCCTTTTTGATACGATGACAAAAAGGGGGAGAAATACTTAATAGATATGTAAATGGAATCAACATAAAAAGAATCAAAATGAAATTTGTTCTTAGTGGATTTGGTACCTCGAGGCTCATTATCTCTCTGTTGGGGCTCCTAATGGAGTAATCTCCAGAATCTATTCAAGGGATATTCGGAGATTAGTTGAATCCAACTCAAGAACAAATTGACAGATTTTCCCTCTAAAAACCAAAAATTTCAGTCCAAAAACTTCAATGCATTAAAAGAAAATTCAGAGAACCAAAACAAAGATGAATGCATATGTTGAGGGGGAGAATCTGAATTTTCTTAAGAAAGCTAAATCATTAAATATATATAAGCCAAACAATTGATTGCATGATATGAAGGCTTATATAATTCCAAATGAAAGGGGGAGCTTTAACTCCAAAATTTATTGTTTCACACCTTTCAAGCTTGGATAAATTAAATAACCAGACACTTGAATTCATTTATGGATTTTATTTTCCTGTTTATTGAGCAATTCACTTTACATATACTCAATGTTTTGTCATCATCAAAAAGGGGAAGATTGTGGAGTGATTGATTAAAACCCTATTTGATTTTGATGAGCTCAAAGCATTTGAGTATATCTTTTGTTTACTAATGAATTCAATTGAGTGTTTCAGTGAAAATCTTATCTAAGTGTCTCTAGATTTGGTTCAAGATAGTTTGGATAAGTTAAGAAGTCAGTTTGAACCAAAGTCTGAGACTCGAGTCGACTCCAGAATATTACGAGTCGACTCCAAGCGTATCAGAATCACTGGCACGGGCTCGAGTCGACTCCGGATCATTACGAGTCGACTCCGACTGAGAACAGACAGACGAACAGAAAGCATCAACTCAAAACCTGTCAGCGAGTCGACTCCTGAAGTGCGCGAGTCGACTCCGATGCTTACCGAGTCGACTCCGGAGTAATATGAGTCGACTCCAAGGAGTTACAGACAGAAAAGTCAGAGAGCGATTTTCGACCCTGAGATTCGAGTCGACTCCTGTGGAACGCGAATCGACTCCGATGGTTGGCAGGTCGACTCCAAAGAAAGCGAAAGTCGACTCTCAGTGGTTCACAAGGCAAAAGTCAGAGAGCAGTTTTCGGACTCTGAGATTCGAGTCGACTCCCGCAATGCGCGAGTCGACTCTGAGACAGCGCGATCCCAAAAAGACAGAAGACCAAATTATTGTCTCTGAGAGCCGAGTCGACTCCCAGACAGCTCGAGTCGACTCCAAGGCAGAAGGGTATGTTTCGGAAACTAAGAGCCGAGTCGACTCCGGAACAGTCCGAGTCGACTCCAAGACTGGACGAGGCGAATGACAGAAGATCGGGAGTTCGGGCTCTGAGCGCCGAGTCGACTCCCAGGACTGTCGAGTCGACTCGAGTGGGCCAAGTTGAAAATTAGCTCCATGGACTTCATGGGATGAGCCGACTCCGAGAATGCCAAGTCAGCTCCAGAAGTTGGCGAGTCGACTCCAGGTTAAGTCGAGTCGACTCCCAGTCGAGGAGTTCACTTTAATTCAAATCCGGAACAGTTGCCGAGCCGACTCCAGAAAAGCATGAGTCGACTCCCGCTACAGCCGAGTCGACTCCAAATCGCGCGAGTCGACTCCGACCCCCAACGGACATATTGTCAGGTTGTGCAGAGTGTGCAGAACGGGCAGAAAAAGGTGTCTAACGGCTAGTTTCCGTGGGGGATGGGTTAAATAGCCACAGAGGACTGTAGCAAAGCAGAGAACTACCATTCCATTCAAAAAGATCAAGCATTCATTCTCGGCAAGTGGTTTTTCAACGAAAAGAGGGAAGAGCGCCATTAACTCCTTCCAACCACATCTTCCCAACATTGAAAGAGATCTCCTCCTGCCTTCAAGTCGTCCAGAATTTCAAGAGGAGACCCGAAGTTCAAGAAGCCCTTTCTCTTCTCCAACTTAAACGCGTTTGAGGGCTCTTAACTTTGCTTTTATTAATATTGCTGTATATTTGCTTTTGAGAAGCTCTGTTTTTCTGTTTGTCCTCATTATTAGCATATTGTCTTAGCTTGGTTCAATCGGAGGATTGAATCAAGGGTGTAGAGGTTGGTTGGTGAGCCTAGGTTAAAACCAACGTGTAAGGGTTCGATTGTGATCCCGGAAAAACAATCGGGGTGGTTCTAGTCGGTGAGCCAGGAAAAACCGACCGAGTTCGTTGTGAGCTCGTAAAACAACAAGTTTGGTTGTGAGCTTGAAAAACAACCGACTGTAATCCAGGGGGTTATAGTAAATTCCCAAGTGAGACTTGGGGAGTGGACGTAGGAGCAAGGGTTAGTTCCGAACCACTATAAAAACCTTGTGTTTGTGATTGTTTGTCCCTTTCTCTTACTCTCACTCACAGCACATAGCAACTAACTAATCATCTTGCTAAAGTCTTAATTAGTCTTCCACAAATATTTTAGTTGCAAATTATTTTAAAAACCCAATTCACCCCTCCTCTTGGGTTGTCTATATGGGCAACACAACTCAACAGAATGGGGTGGCCGAAAGGATGAACAGGACTCTCATGGAGAAAGCTAGATGTATTAGATTGCAGGCAGGGCTTCCCAGGATGTTTTGGGTGGATACAGTAGACACAGCTTGTTACTTGGTGAATCGTTCTCCTCATACAAAGCTAGATTGGAGGATTTCAGAGGAGCTATGGTCTGGAAAGAAGGTGGAGGTTGGCCATCTTAGAGTATTTGGGTGCATGGCATTTGTGCACATTGATCCCAGTGAGCGGAGCAAGTTGGATGCCAAGTCACGAAAGATGGTGTTCATAGGATATCCGCGTGGAGTCAAGGTTTATCGGATGTGGGATCCCTTGGAGAAGAAGACTACTATCAGTAGGAATGTGGTCTTTGATGAGAATTCAGTCCTAAAGATGCAAAAGGTGGAAGAAGAGCGGGGGGAGAACCAACCGGACAGGGTTGGACAGCTAACTTCTTATTTAGTTTTAACTTTTGCTGCATTTATCTAAGGGAGGTTACATCAGAAAGGTATTGCGGAGATATGGCATGGATGGAGCGAAAATGGCGGCATTACCAATAGCCGGTCATGTCAGTCTTTCGAAGATAATGTCACCACAGACTGAGGTGGAAGCTGAGGAGATGAAGAGCATTCCATATGCTTCAGGAGTTGGGAGTGTGATGTATGCCATGGTTTGCTGTAGACCAGATCTTGCACATGCAGTTAGCCAGGTCAGCAGGTTCATGGCTAACCCTGGCAAGGAGCATTGGAGAGCATTGAAAGGTGCTTTCAGATACTTGGTGGGCACAATTGGAGTTGGTATTTGCTATGGATGGGAAAGTAGCAAGGAGAAGAATTCCAACATGACCAAGAAGAACCAGAGCCAGATGATTGGTTTTGTGGATGCTGAATACGGAGGAGACATGGACCCACGGCGTTCTACCACGAGTTATGTATTTTGTTTGAACAGAGGTCCAGTGTCCTGGAGATCAAGCTGCAACCAATCACGGCATTGTCTACAACGGAAGCGGAGTATATTGGCATCATAGAAGCTGCCAAGGAAGCTCTATGGTTGAAAGGATTGGCATTGAAAATGGGATTTGCACAGGAGGCTGTCAAGGTGCATTGTGATAGCCAGAGTGCATTATGTTTGGTTCAGAACTCGATCTATTATGCGAGGACCAAACATATTGACATCAGGTACCACAGGATTAGGGAGTTGGTGGAAGAACGTGAAGTGGAGCTAGCCAAAGTTCATACGAAGGAGAACCTGACAGATGCACTGACCAAGACTCTTCCAAGGGATGGCTTCCTCAGGTGTGTGGCGCTGATGGGATTGATGGACCAGAAGAAGCTTGCAGAGGCTATGGAGCACCAAGGTGGAGATTGTAGGCTCATGTGTGGCGCATCCAAAGGAAAACCAGCTCAAAATTCAGTTTCTGCAAGGCTAGGGTCGACTCATGAAGGGCTGGGGTCGACCCCAGTGAAGAAAGGGTCGACCCCAAGAAGTCACAGGAAGACGACAGAGAGAACTTCTCTTTCGGTCTCAGGTGGGGTCGACCCCTAACAGTCAGGGGTCGACCCCAGTGAAGGAAGGGTCAACCCCAGAAAGTCACAAGAAAACGACAGAGAGCTGTTCTCTGTCGTCTTAGGAGGGGTCGACCCCTCACATAGGGGTCGACCCTGTATGTGAGGGGTTGACCCCTGAAGTATTGGGGTCGACCCCTGCAGAGGGGTCGACCCCTGTATGTGAGGGGTCGATCCCTGAAGTATTGGGGTCGACCCCTGATCTGCAGGGGTTGACTCCAGCGTTGTGCCAGGCGTGCCATTTAGTCAATGACAGAAATTTTTGGTCTTTCACTGGCTTAGGAACTTCGTGATTTATGTTCCTAAGGATCTAAGTCATTCTTGGGCTAGGTTTAGACTCAAGAGGAGAGAGCATGTAAGTCATGGACTTGGGTTTAGTACTTTCTAATGTGGCTTTGGGGGAGATTGAGTTGGCTTGGGATTAGACTAAAATTGAGAGCCTATATAAAGGCTTGATGTAATCAGTTTTAGGGTTATCACTTGTATGATTTTTTGGAGAAATAAGAGCCACCAGAAAACTTTCTCCCACATTCTCTCTTCTCTTCCTCTTCTTCTTCACGAAAACCCTAGTTTGTGATTGTGGTTCTTCATCTCTTCTTCCTTCTTTCTCCACGCGGCCTGATGCCCTAGGGGACGCCCTAGGTTATCGGCTATGGGATCCCTTGGAGAAGAAGACTACTATCAGTAGGGATGTGGTCTTTGATGACAATTCAGTCCTAAAGATGCAAAGGGTGGAAGAAGAGCGGGGGAAGAACCAACCGGATAGGATTGGACAGCTAACTTCTTATTCAGTTTTACCTTTTGCAGGTGCACCAGAAGGACATGAAATTCAGGTGGAGCACCAGTCAGAGGTGCCTCCACATGTGGAGAGGAGCGAGATGCTAACTCGGAGACGAGATGTGCAAAAGGAGGAACAAGATCCCAGCAGAAGCATCGGAGTCGCATTGCACAAGCCTAAGCAGATTGTGAGGCAGTCGGAGAGGTATGGCTTTGACGAAACCATGTCTTATGCATTGGTTGCTGTGAGTGGAGATCCCGAGACCTACGAGGAGGCATTGGCACGCCAGAATAGCGATAGATGGGTCCAAGCTATGGCAGAGGAAATGCAGTTTCTCTAGAAAAATTAGACTTGGCGGTTGGTATAGTTGCCAAGTGGAAAGAAGCTCATTGAATGCAAGTGGGTGTTCCAATGCAAGGAAGGACTTTCAGATAGAGAAGGCATCAGATACAAAGTCAGGTTAGTGGCTAAGGGATACTCCCAGAAGGAGGGCATTGATTATAATGAAGTATTTTCCCCAGTTGTTCGATATACTTCTATTCGGATGCTGTTGAGCATTGTTGCCATCCAGGATTTGGAGTTGGAGCAAATGGATGTTAAAACAGCCTTCCTCCATGAAAATTTGGAGGAGAAGATATATATGGAGCAGCCAAAGGGGTTCGGTGAGCCAGGGTCAGAAGGAAAGGTCTGTTTGCTGCAGAGGTCACTCTACGGGTTGAACCAATCATCAAGGCAATGGTACTTGCGGTTCGATACGTATGTGAGGTGCATTTGAAAGTGAATCCTAGGTTCTTCGGTGTTTAGCATGCTGAATTTTTTTTTTTTTTGAAAACCATGGCTGAACCTGATCGGGTTGCCTACGTACCCCTTCCTAAGGGGGATCAAGCCATACGTAGATCTTTTTAAGTTTTAAAACGCAGCGGAAAAACCAAATCAAACAATTTAATTCATGCATGCTTACAAGATCAAATCTAGAAATCAGCACCTTAAGAACATATAGGATTATGCCGGAATCGTTTAAACAATTATGCTAAAACTTTTATGCATGATTAACTATCAGATCTGAAACTTAAGAACTCTATTCCAATTAATCTCTGAATATCCATCGAATGGATTCTGGAGATATCTCTGTGAGGAGCCCCAAAAGAGGGTAAAACCTCAGGAAATTGGACCTAGACCTTGACACCATAATAAATGATTAATGCTTGATTAATACCTTTTATGATGGATGAAAGTTGTGAATCTGATTCTTGACTTTGCAGCCACGCACACGAATGGCCTCTACGAGAAGTACACACGAAGTCCTGAAGGATCTTCTTCCGCAACAGTGCTAGCAGCTGCAGAACACTTGAAAGCTGAAATCTGCCCGCCGGGATTCAATCAACTCTTGATCAATCGTCTTGAAGCAGATAGAGATGAGGTTTGTAAGGGAAGTAGAAGACTCAGATCTGATCTTGAATCTTCTAGATATTCACCCTGAAAACCCTATCTAAAATGGAGAAGAAGAGGAGGAGGAGGCGGGTGAGGAAGAAGGCTGCAATGGATGTGTTTTTGGTGCCCATGTTTGACCCCTTTTAATGGCCTCCGAATTTTCATTCAAAATTCGAAATTTATTTTCAGAAAACCTCTTTTAGTTGGCACATGCAAAGGAATAGGAACAACCCAAATCAGATCTCAACCAAATCTGATTTAAATTCAAATTTTAAACACATGTGCAAGAGGGAAGGAATTTGAAATCCATGCGGCAAGGTAAAACACTTCATAATTTTGAAATCACCTCTTGAAATTCGAATTTAATCCATTCAAAAACTCAGACGCCACCTTGGCTGATGGTTTGAGTGATTAAAATCATTTAACACATTGCTTAATGTTTGAATTTAAATTCAAATAACAAACAATGTCGCCATGTGTCAAGCAATGGGTCCATGTGCCATGCAATAATTTTGGTTTATTTAAAATTCATGAAATCCAATTCCATGTCACCAATAATTGCCACATCATCTGAGCCTAATCCCCTTGGGTTGCACCTAATCAAATTTGGTCAAACCCGAATTAAAACAAAGCAATTTGGTTGAACCCAATCTAATCAGGTCAGACCCTGATTGAGCTCAAATTGAATCCAATTCAATTTTGGCTCATGCAAACTCAATCAAATTGAATTATTACTTTGTGTTGGACCTAATTCAATTAGGTCAATCCCCAATTAAGAACAAATTAATTTAAAATTTATTTGATCAGCTTAAGTCCTTTTTGGTTCTGACCTAATCCAATCAGGTCAAAACCCTGATTGAGCCCAAACTTGAATCCAATTCAATTTGGCTCATCCTTAGCACAATTACTCAATCAAATTGAGTTTATTAGTAATTTAATTACTAATTAATCCTTCAATAATTACTTTAATTATTTTGTAAGATAATTTGCCAATCAAATTGACCAAATTACCCCTGAATGATTCTTAATCATTCATCAGCTTTCTTGATCAATCAGGAATCTTCTATGCGTGTGACCTCATAGGTTCGAACCTAAGCCGGTAGTATAGGAACAATTTTCTACACTAATCGATGTGACCATCTAGCAATGGTACCCGACGTCCGGATAGGTCGAATATATGCGAAGCAAATATTCTGGAACCCTGAACTATGGTTACTGTATAATTCAATCCCTTTGACTCCTAATGCCAGGATGACTTAGAGCTCACTGTCAACCCTATAATTAGTACATCCATTATGTGATTAACTTTAGATATCCCGTGACTCCTCACTGGGATTACCCTGGCCAAGGTTTTGCTAAATTAATCACAAGACATTATCTCCTGTTTTCAGGAGGGGTCAATTCCATCTTGACTCACAACTGACTACGCAAGTACTTGACTGCACCCAGTGACCTTCCGTCACTGAATTAGAAATTCAGATAGTCCGGTACCAAAGTACAGTGAGTTGCTTGCTAGTCACAGGTTGCGGTCTCAGGTCAGAGGGCCAAACTTATACCCATATCCACTCGGAACATCTCTCGACAGTAGAGCGTTCCGAAATTGGTCACGTTTAGTGAAATGTACTTCTACACTTCACTTGTGTGGCATACCAGTGTCTCCACACTCCTTGGTTAAGAGGACAACCAACGTATATGTCACACAATGACCTAATCTCGATAATGTTGTCATCCTAGTAACAACATATCATTTCGTCGCAAACAAGTTTAAGGACTCAAAGATAAATCCTCCTTTATCATAACATAAGTCCTAAGGACTTCATCATATAAGAGTTCATTTGAAGATGAAATGATGAATAATGCCAAATAACACTTTATTAATTTGTCAATTCATTTACAAAATTCAATCATCAATATGCTGACGATTGACATTTAGAATACAAATTCCAACAACTCCCACTTAGCCTAATGTCAATCGGCACAGTATCTAATACCCATCTTCGACTTGTGTTCGTCGAACTCTTTGATGCCGAGGACTTTGGTAAATGGGTCAGCCAGATTTTCTTTTGTGTCAATCTTCTGAAGATCAATATCACCTCGATCGATGATCTCTCGAACCAAGTGGTAGCGACGTAGAATATGCTTGGTCCGCTGATGTGCTTTGGGTTCTCTTGCTTGAGCTATAGCCCCAGTATTGTCACAAAATACAGGCACTGGACCATCAATGAAGGGTGTCACTCCAAGCTCGGTGATGAACTTCCGCAACCATACAGCTTCCTTGGCGGCATCAGATGCGGCGATATATTCTGCTTCACATGTAGAATCTGCCACTGTATGCTGCTTGGAACTCTTCCAGCAGATGGCCCCACCCTTAAGAGTGAAGATATATCCTGACACGCTCTTGCTATCATCTTGATCTGACTGAAAACTTGAATCAGTATATCCCTCAAGTTTTAAGTCAGAATCACCATAGACAAGCCACTGATCTTTAGTATTTCTCAAATACTTAAGGATGGTTTTTACAACCTTCCAGTGGTTGCTACCTGGATCAGACTGGTATCTGCTCACTACTCCTAGTGAGTATGCCACGTCTGGTCTAGTACATGTCATGGCATACATTATAGATCCCACTGCCGAAGCATATGGAATTCTATCCATACTCTCTCTTTCTTGAGGGGTTGTCGGACAATCCCTTTTAGAGAGGTTAATTCCATGGCCCATCGGTAGATAGCCTTTCTTGGAATTAATCATACTGAACCTCTTCAGTATAGTATCAATGTATGTGGATTGGGATAATCCAAGCAATCTTCTAGATCTATCTCTATAGATCTTCATCCCTAGGATGTAAGATGCTTCTCCCAAATCCTTCATGGCAAATTGAGATGATAGCCAAACCTTTATTCCTTGTAATGCAGGAATGTCATTCCCGATTAAAAGAATGTCATCCACATACAAAATAAGGAATATAATAACTGAACCATTTGCCCATTTATAAATGCAAGGTTCCTCTTCATTCTTAATGAAGCCATATGTTTTGATTACCTTATCAAAACGTATATTCCAACTCCGTGAAGCTTGCTTTAATCCATAAATGGATTTTTGAAGCTTGCACACTTTAGACTCATCTGCAGATGTAAAACCTTCAGGTTGTATCATATACACTTCCTCTTCTAAATCTCCATTTAGAAATGCGGTCTTTACATCCATTTGCCAGATTTCATAGTCTAAATGTGCTGCTATCGCAAGCACAATCCGAATGGACTTGAGCATTGCCACAGGAGAAAACGTCTCGTCATAGTCAATACCATAACGTTGACGATAACTCTTGGCAACCAGACGGGCTTTATAGGTCTCTACCTTTCCATCTGCGCCCCGTTTCCTTTTGAATATCCACTTACACCCTATGGATTTAATTCCTTTGGGTGGGTCAACTAATGTCCAAACATCATTGACCTTCATGGATTCCATTTCAGATTGCATGGCTCCAAGCCATTTATCAGAGTCATACCTCTGCATTGCATCCATATATGTGATCGGATCCTCATCGTTTTCATCAAGTTCGATAGGATCCTCATCCCGGACCAAGAAACCGTAGTATCTGTCCGGCTGACGTGGTACTCTTCCCGATCGCCTTAATGGTGCATCTAATATGGGTTCTGGATCTGATCTAATCAAATCCGACTCAACTGGTTCAGTAGATGGTGTCGGATCTTCTACATGTTGAACTTCTCTAAGCTCAACATTAGAGCTATTTGTTCCTTCACCAAGGAATTTCTTTTCTAAGAAAATTGCTCTATTGCTTACGAACAACTTTTGTTCTTCAGCAAAGTAGAAGTAATATCCTTTAGTTTCTTTAGGGTAACCAACAAAGAAACATTTGTCAGACTTGGGTCCAAGTTTGTCTGTCTTCAAACGTTTGACGTACGCCGGACACCCCCAAATCCTAAGGTGAGAGAGCATCGGCTTACGTCCAGTCCACATCTCATGTGGTGTTTTATTTACAGACTTACTTGGAACCTTATTTAGAATATAGCAGGCTGACTCAAGAGCATATCCCCAAAAGGATACCCATCATGGATCGAACCATGTCTAACAGAGTTCGATTTCTCCTTTCTGACACACCATTATATTGTGGCGTACCAGGAGGAGTCCATTGGGAGAGAATCCCATTTTCTCCTAGATATGTCAAAAATTCACTGGAGAGGTATTCACCTCCTCGATCTGATCGAAGAGTTTTAATACTCTTTCCAGTTTGTTTTTCTACTTCATTACGATATAATTTGAACATTTCAAATGATTCAGATTTATGTCTCATTAAATAGACATAACCATACCTAGAAAGGTCGTCTGTAAACGTAATGAAATATGAATACCCACCTCTAGCATCTGTGCTCATTGGCCCACATACATCAGAATGTACAAGGGTCAATAAATCACTGGCTCGTTCACCTTTTTAGGTAAAAGGTGATTTGGTCATTTTACCAAGAAGACATGATTCACAGGTTGTCAATGATTCACAATCATTAACATCAAGGATTCCCTCTTTACTTAACCTATTCATCCTATTCTTGTTAATATGACCTAGCCTATGATGCCAAAGATAGACATCCGTGACATTATCTATTCTAGGGCGCTTATTGGATTTATACATTACATGAACAGGCTGTGACAAAATGTAAATGCCATTACTCAGAATTCCATTCATTACAACAACACCATTCCAAATGACATTGCAATAATCCTTTTTTATTGATATTTCATAACCATTTTTGGCCAAAAGGCCTACAGAAATGATATTCAATAGAAAACTTGGACAATAGTGACAATCACTAAGGACATTTACATGAGAGCTGAATTCAAGTTTAAGAATTCCTAAAGCTAGAACTGGAACTGGTCTTCCATCTCCAACATTCAGGAACCTTTCTCCTTCTTCAAACCTCTTACTGACTTGTAGCCCCTGCAACGAATTGCAAATATTAAAAGGACTACCGGTATCCAATACCCAGATCGAATTATCACAAATAGAAAAATTGCAAGGTGTTATCATATAAGTACCTTGATTGGCAACTGATTGCCCACTTTTCTTAGGCCGGTTCGGATCGAGGGATGCAATGTAAAGAGGACAGTTCCTCTTCCAATGTCCTTGCTTCTTGCAGAAGAAGCACTCCGCCTTGCTCTGATCAGCCTTTTTATTCTTTTTCTGACTAGGCTGAGCATAGTGCACCTGTTTCTTTTGGATTTTATTTTTCTTTTTTCCTTTCTTAAAGGAGCGACCCTTGGATGAACCTCCCACTAAATTCACCGTCTTCTTAAGAAGTTGGTGATCATTCTCAAACGTCTGTAGTAACCCCAACAATTGGTGATAATTCACTACAGGTTTCGTCATACGAAAATGAGTGAGAAAAGGACGGTATGATCCAGGCAATGAGTTTAGTATGGCATCCTTCCCCAATTGATCATGAAGGGGAAAGCCAAGAGAGCTTAGACGCTCGATCAACTCAATCATGTACAGTACATGATCAGTTACCGAGGTCCCATCTTTCATTCGGGCGCTGAAGATGGCACAACTAGTTTTGTGCCTCTCAACGTCGTCAGGAACCCCGAATGATTCATTCAACACTTGAATGATACCTTCCGGCTGTGTATTCTCAAAACGCCTACTAAACTCATCACTCATTGCTGCCAACATGATGCATCGAACAGTGATCCGGTCACTGAGCCACTTCTGATAAGTGTCTCTGGCCGATCTTGATGCATTAGCAGCGGGCTGCTCAGGTGCTTGATCCGTTATCACATAAAGGATCCTCTCATGCTCTAGCACTATTTTCAGTTTCCTATGCCAATTATTGAAATTTGGACCAGTCAACTTGTCATTGTCCAACAATGAGCGAAGTGATAAATTAGTGGCCATTTCTGCATAAAAAGAAAATTTGGCTATTAGTATATGAATTGACTAAACACAGTAGACTTGGACTTTAGTCTAAAGATATTCCCACTATTTTATACAAATTGGTAGCCTCTACCTCTAATTCGAAAAATTACTCCTAATTCTTTAGTGGGCACTAGAACCCAATAGATCCCATATAAGCCCGAGTGTGGCTCGGCCAACCCATATGCACCTATTGGTAGGTTCTTAACCAATTGCTTCACCAAGCAACTTCTAGTGATGATTTTGCCCTAGGTTTTCCGGCAGGCGTGTGGCGCCTCCACCGAATACCCTAGTCAGGTCCAACCATTAAATGATAGGGTTAAGTCTAATCAACTAATAGACGACCAAGCCCGAGTGTGGCTCGGCTCACCTGACCGCCTATTGAAGGTACACTTAACTCATCATATATTGAATGACAATTCCAATGCTTGATAAGTACCAGGCGTGTGGCGCCTCCAATAATTATCAAAATATTGGACCCATTATCACCCAACTTAATGGGAGGCTATTGTTGGGGTATGTGGAGACCATTGGTGATGAAGAGAATTGAAGGAGAATCAATTCTGCATAATTCTGTCTGGCGGACTGTCGGAGTCGACTCGAGCTACAGTCGAGTCGACTCGGGAACAGTCGAGTCGACCCGGGAGGAGAAAGACCAGAAGACCGAGAAAACCATGTTTCTGTCTGGACTGTCAGAGTCGACTCGAGCTACAGTCGAGTCGACTTGAAGCATCGTCGAGTCGACTCGAGCTACAGTCGAGTCGACCCTAGATCGTGCCAGTTTTGTCCAGACGTGCCAGAGTCGACTCGAACCACAGCCGAGTCGACTCGGGCTCGCGGAAAATCGTACGGACGAGTTTTCTTTGGTGTTTTTTGGTGGCGTTTCGACGGCTATGATCATCTGAAGGTCTTGAGACTATATATATGACTCATAAGAGCCCTAGGGTATGTGAGATTGCCGTATATTTGAGAGAGACTCTTGTTTGTGAGGCTAGGGTTCTAGAGAAGAAGAGGATTGGGATCCTACTTCTTGTGCAAAGGGAATTCTGTGTGAATCTCTTGTAGATCGATCGCTTGTGATCGTTCTGGTGTGTGCTATCTCTGTAATCTGTTCATCCTAGTTGAGATTTGGAGCGGTGGAGGACGTAGGCTACTTGTAGCCGAACCTCGTTACATTTTTGTGTTTGCTTTGCTATTTTCTTCCTTCTTCTTCTTCTTTTGGTTTGATAATCTGCTGCGGTGCTCAAGTGTTTTACCCTATTGATACTACGGGATAATCTTTTGCCCTTCGTAGCGGAAGCGAAGCGGTGATCCTTGAGTCCGGTGTCGAGGGAGCGAGAGAGTGCTTATCCGTTTGCTTCTCTCTTTGCTTGTCCGACGTTGGTGGTTGTACCGGTGTGAGTGGGTTCCGGTGCGGGTCGCTGCCAACAGCTATGACCTAGTTATCTCCATAACCATTTCATTTTAAGGACCTAATAATTTTAGAGGATTTCATAATTAGGATAGATGAGAAGATCCGGTTAGTCTAATTTCTCCCACTGACTTCACGAAATCAGATTAGACTCAAACCGGTTAAGGAGACACCTAAATCAGTCATACTGATTTTCCTTAAGGCATGGGCTAACTCGAATCATTAAGTGATTCAATCAAAATGTGATTGACCATGTCGGCCAGGTAAGTGAGATCGGTGGAAGGGATATGCCATTAACTCGACAAAGACGAATCAGTGCGAGTAGCTCCCAATTAAAAACCACCGGTCAAAACTGCCAAACTTACCTTAGACACCGACTGGTTAATCAATTTCGATTTGATTACTCAAATGACTCGGGCTACACCTCTGAGCCTAAATCAAGTTCCATCTTGGTCTAATCAAAGACATGGAATTGATCAATCTACAACTATTGTATTTAACCTAGAGTTTCCTTGACCTAATCTAGTTACTACTTAATTAGATTTGATCAATTAACTCTAATTAGACCATGTTTGATTCTAACCTTAGGTCTAACCCAATCCTAAGAACTTGATTCAAGCTAACCCATATGCCCAAAGAATTATGCAATGTCAATTAATTGAGTTACAATTCTATTTCATAATACTTAATTCTCAATTAAGTTTAGACTTATGAAAGTTTTGATCATTGCATATTTCTTTTTAATTACATATTAATTACAATCTTTCAGTTCTTAAAACACATTTTCAGATCTGAGTTTTTGTAATTAATCACATGTAATCAGATTTAATTCATGTTTAAGTCATTATGTTTTATGTTCATGCATCACATATACATAACAACATGAATTAATACAAACAACATACATCTTATGTATTTGTTTTTTCACTTTTATTTTCAAATCTGATTTGTTCATTAAAATCAAAGATCATATGAATCATAAACTTTATTTAGATCTAATCTAAACAATATTATGATTTCAGATTTATTCATGTTACTAATCCTAACACAAACATGCATCATATGCATCCAAAATTTCAGATCTACTTAATCATGCATAATCAGCAATTAAATCAATCATAAAAAGCACTTTAGATCTAATCTAAACATGTTAATGATTTCAGATTTAATTGCAAGAATTAAAACATAAAAGTTAACATAAACCTTGCTCTGATACCACTGAAAGTCAATCCTAGGTTCTTCGGTGTTTAGCATGCTGAATTTATTTTTTTTTTTTGAAAACCATGGCTGAACCTGATCGAGTTGCCTACGTACCCCTTCATAAGGGGGATCAAGCCATACGTAGTTCTTTTTAAGTTTTAAAATGCAGCGGAAAAACCGAATCAAACAATTTAATTCATGCATGCTTACAAGATCAAATCTAGAAATCAGCACCTTAAGAACACATAGGATTATGCCGGAATCGTTTAAACAATTATGCTAAAACTTTTATGCATGATTAACTATCAGATCTGAAACTTAAGAACTCTATTCCAATTAATCTCCGAATATCCATCGAATGGATTCTGGAGATATCTCCGTGAGGAGCCCCAAAAGAGGGTAAAACCTCGGAGAATTGGACCTAGACCTTGACACCATAATAAATGATTAATGCTTGATTAATACCTTTTATGATGGATGAAAGTTGTGAATCTGATTCTTGACTTCGCAGCCACGCACACGAATGGCCTCTACGAGAAGTACATGCGAAGTCCTGAAGGATCTTCTTCCGCAACAGTGCTAGCAGCTGCAGAACACTTGAAAGCTGAAATCTGCCCGCCGGGATTCAATCAACTCTTGATCAATCGTCTTGAAGCAGATAGAGATGAGGTTTGTAAGGGAAGTAGAGGACTCAGATCTGATCTTGAATCTTCTAGATATTCACCCTGAAAACCCTATCTAAAATGGAGAAGAGGAGGAGGAGGCGGGTGAGGAAGAAGGCTGCAATGGATGTGTTTTTGGTGCCCATGTTTGACCCCTTTTAATGGCCTCCGAATTTTCATTCAAAATTCGAAATTTATTTTCAGAAAACCTCTTTTAGTTGGCACATGCAAAGGAATAGGAACAACCCAAATCAGATCTCAACCAAATCTGATTTAAATTCAAATTTTAAACACATGTGCAAGAGGGAAGGAATTTGAAATCCATGCGGCAAGGTAAAACACTTCATAATTTCGAAATCACCTCTTGAAATTCGAATTTAATCCATTCAAAAACTCAGACGCCACCTTGGCTGATGGTTTGAGTGATTAAAATCATTTAATACATTGCTTAATGTTTGAATTTAAATTCAAATAACAAACAATGTCGCCATGTGTCAAGCAATGGGTCCATGTGCCATGCAATAATTTTGGTTTATTTAAAATTCATGAAATCCAATTCCATGTCACCAATAATTGCCACATCATCTGAGCCTAATCCCCTTGGGTTGCACCTAATCAAATTTGGTCAAACCCGAATTAAAACAAAGCAATTTGGTTGAACCCAATCTAATCAGGTCAGACCCTGATTGAGCTCAAATTGAATCCAATTCAATTTTGGCTCATGCAAACTCAATCAAATTGAATTATTACTTTGTGTTGGACCTAATTCAATTAGGTCAATCCCCAATTAAGAACAAATTAATTTAAAATTAATTTGATCAGCTTAAGTCCATTTTGGTTCTGACCTAATCCAATCAGGTCAAAACCCTGATTGAGCCCAAACTTGAATCCAATTCAATTTGGCTCATCCTTAGCACAATTACTCAATCAAATTGAGTTTATTAGTAATTTAATTACTAATTAATCCTTCAATAATTACTTTAATTATTTTGTAAGATAATTTGCCAATCAAATTGACCAAATTACCCCTGAATGATTCTTAATCATTCATCAGCTTTCTTGATCAATCAGGAATCTTCTATGCGTGTGACCTCATAGGTTCGAACCTAAGCCGGTAGTATAGGAACAATTTTCTACACTAATCGATGTGACCATCTAGCAATGGTACCCGACGTCCGGATAGGTCGAATATATGCGAAGCAAATATTCTGGAACCCTGAACTATGGTTACTGTATAATTCAATCCCTTTAACTCCTAATGCCAGGATGACTTAGAGCTCACTGTCAACCCTATAATTAGTACATCCATTATGTGATTAACTTTAGATATCCCGTGACTCCTCACTGGGATTACCCTGGCCAAGGTTTTGCTAAATTAATCACAAGACATTATCTCCTGTTTTCAGGAGGGGTCAATTCCATCTTGACTCACAACTGACTACGCAAGTACTTGACTGCACCCAGTGACCTTCCATCACTGAATTAGAAATTCAGGTAGTCCGGTACCAAAGTACAGTGAGTTGCTTGCTAGTCACAGGTTGCGGTCTCAGGTCAGAGGGCCAAACTTATACCCATATCCACTCGGAACATCTCTCGACAGTAGAGCGTTCCGGAATTGGTTACGTTTAGTGAAATGTACTTCTACACTTCACTTGTGTGGCATACCAGTGTCTCCACACTCCTTGGTTAAGAGGACAACCAACGTATATGTCACACAACGACCTAATCTCGATAATGTTGTCGTCCTAGTAACAACATATCATTTCGTCGCAAACAAGTTTAAGGACTCAAAGATAAATCCTCCTTTATCATAACATAAGTCCTAAGGACTTCATCATATAAGAGTTCATTTGAAGATGAAATGATGAATAATGCCAAATAACACTTTATTAATTTGTCAATTCATTTACAAAATTCAATCATCAATATACTGACGATTGACATTTAGAATACAAATTCCAACAGCATTGGCATGACCAGATGTGAGTATGACCTTTGTGTCTATGTGAAGACTCTTGAGGATAAGTCTAGATTATATCTACTCTTGTATGTAGATGACATGCTGATTGCTTGCAAGAGTAGAGGAATTGTGGAAGACTTGAAGGTAGCCTTATCACGGAAATTTGAGATGAAAGATTTGGGTCCAGCCACGAAGATTCTAGGCATGGAGATTCTCAGGAATAAAATCAAGAAGGTGCTGCATTTATCTTAGGAAGGTTACATCAGAAAGGTATTACGGAGATATGGTATGGATCGAGCGAAACCGGCGGTATAACCAATAGCCAGTCATGTCAGTCTTTCGAAGACAATGTCACCACAAACTAAGGTGGAAGCTAAGGAGATGAAGAGCATTCCATATACTTCAGGAGTTGGGAGTGTGATGTATGCCATGGTTTGCTGTCGACCAGATCTTGCACATGCAGTTAGCCAGGTCAGCAGGTTCATGGCTAACCCTGGCAAGAAGCATTGGAGAGCACTGAAAGGTGCTTTCAGATACTTGGTGGGCACAGTTGGAGTTAGTATTTGCCATGGACAGGAAGGTAGCAAGAAGAAGAATTCCAACATGACCAAGGAGAACCAGAGCCGGATGATTGGTTTTGTGGATGCTGATTACGGAGGAGACATGGACACACGGCGTTCTACCATGGGTTATGTGTTTTGTTTGAACAGAGGTCCAGTGTCATGGAGATCAAGCTTGCAACCAATCACGGTATTGTTTACAACGGAAGCGGAGTATATTGGCATCACAGAAGTTGTCAAAGAAGCTCTATGGTTGAAAGGATTGGCATTGGAAATGGGATTTGTACAGGAGGCTGTTAGGGTGCATTGTGATAGCCAGAGTGCATTATGTTTGGTTCAGAACTCGGTCTATCATGTGAGGACCAAACATATTGACATCAGGTACCACAAGATTAGGGAGTTGGTGGAAGAACGTGAAGTGAAGCTAGCCAAAGTTCATACGAAGGAGAACCTGGCAGATGCACTGACCAAGACTCTTCCAAGGGATAGCTTCCTCAGGTGTGTGGCGCTGATGGGATTGATGGACCAGGAGAAGCTTGCAGAGGCTTTGGAGCGCCAAGGTGGAGATTGTAGGCTCATGTGTGGCGCATCCAAAAGAAAACCAGCTCAAAATTCAGTTTCTGCAAGGCTAGGGTCGACCCATAAAGAGCTGGGGTCGACCCCAAGAAGTCACAGGGAGACGACAGAGAGCACTTCTCTGTCAGTTTCAAGTGGGGTCGACCCCTAACAGTCAGGGGTCGACCCCTGGGGTCGACACCAGGAAGTCACAGGGAGACGATAGATAGCTGTTCTCTATCGTCTCAGGAGGAGTCGACCCCTATATGTGAGGGGTCAACCCCTGATCTGCAGGGGTCGACTCCAGCGCTGTGCCAGGCATGCCATTCAGTCAATGACAGAAATTTTTGGTCTTTGACTGGCTTAGGAACTTCGTGATTTATATTCCTAAGGGTCTAAGTCATTCTTGGGCTAGGTTTAGACTCAAGGGGAGAGAGCATGTAAGTCATGGACTTGGGTTTAGTGCTTTCTAATGTGGCTTAGGGGGAGATTAAGTTGGCTTGGGATTAGACTAAAATTGAGAGCCTATATAAAGGCTTGATGTAATCAGTTTTAGGGTTATCACTTGTATTATTTTCTGAAGAAATAAGAGCCGCGCCAAAAAACTTTCTCCCACGTTTTCTCTTCTCTTCCTCTTCTTCTCCACGAAAACCCTAGTTTGTGATTGTGGTTCTTCATCTCTTCTTCCTTCTTTCTCCACACAGCTTGACGCCCTAGGGGACGACCTAGGTTAGCGGTTATCAGGGATCCACACGCTTCCGCACAGCGCCAACAGGTTCCTTCCTTTAATTGTTTGATTTGCAGTCCAAGAAAGTAATTCAACTCACCCATCATGCTCATTTTAAATTCTTCCTGCATGAGCTCAGTGTTAGAAGTATGCCCTAGAAGCCAATTTGGCAGATGCATTGTACTTATTCTGGGACATAAAATTTGTACTTGACCTTTTTATTAATTAAGATAATTGGGCTTTCTTTTCATTTATGTTATTATGTGTCCATGAATCGTTCTAAAAATTAATAAGATGATAACACATATTCTCAAGAGTTGAGAATTTAAGACATGTGTCATTAGGTAATTAATTCTTGAATTGCTCCTGATGATGGATCATCACGAAGGACGGTGATCGATCCGATAAGATAGTGCACAGATCACTTTTCTTGATGGACGAGTCTTGAGTCTACAATGTGGTAACACTGAAAAAAATTGTGCAAGTGCTTGTTAGAGAACAAGGGTACTGAGCGTGACCAAAGAAAGAAATTACATGGATGTCTATCCACTCATCAGTGACTTACTTGATGCTACAGTTGTATGACTGGTACTTAGACCTGCGATGCCTCAGCTGCTCATGGTGAGGTTGCTATAGTTTAACAAGCACATGAATATGGGCCCTATCCATAAGGATCCTTGCGGTGCAAATTCGCTGCAATAGGTTCACTGTCGGATTAGGGTTGCATCTAGATGGGATCTGTTGTCCGATTCCTGTTTACCTAAAAATATGCTAAACAGATCGTTGTTAGAACCGACAAACAAAGTTTAATTTAATTTTACTCTTACCTTTCCTACTCGAAGAATAGCAGTTGTAAGAGATCGATCCACAGGAAGGCGATTGGAGTTGCATAAAAATTAGAACGTTCACTCGGATTTGAAATTGATTTTTGAATGATAAAAGAAAAACATTACGTCGGGGATGTTGATAGATTCTCTAATCTACCGGAGAATAATTTTTAATTGAAATTAACTAGAAGACATGTACTTAGATTCAAAGAGCATTTATATATTTAACTAATCAAAGAAGAGCTTTGGCATAAATTAAAATGGATGAAAACAAGAAGATTGAAGCGAACATAAATTGCATAAAGAAAGATTTAATGTATTGTATAAAAAAAAATTAAAAGATTGCATAAATAAAATCTTAAAAGTAAAACTCTCCACCAAAATAAAATTCTCTAAAGTTAAAACTTAAAACATTGTTCTCAATTAAAACTCAAACTTAAAACATTGCTCTCAATTAAAATTCAGACTAAAAACAACACATTGCTCTTAATTAAAATAAAACTAAACATAAAACATTGCTCTTAAAAATAAAACTAAACATGAAAAGAAAAAGAAAAAGAATAAAAAGAAAACAAAACAAAGCACTGTGCTCTGTTTGAAAACAGAGCATGAACACTCCTCCCCTCTGTTTCTTCTTCCCCCGACCAGCCGACCACCCTCTTCTCCCCTATTCTATGGCCCAACCGAGCACCACTGCCGAGCGCTTTCCGCCGAGAGCTCCCCCCTCCCCTCGTTCTTCACTTCTTATAGATCGCCACAGCATGGAGAGGAGGAGAAACGGGCGCGGGATCTCGGGAGGTGGATCCGTGGATGATGATTCGGAAAGGAAGCTCGCTGCGTCGCCTTGATCACGGACGGCTTGGATCACGGGGACGTTGATCACGGAAGAGGGCACTGGAGATTCGAGGCGAGACGGGCCAACGGAAGGAGCTGGATTACCGGCTGCTGACAGTGGGATTTCTTGGACGCGAAAGGATGGCTGCTGTGACCGGAAGAAGAGGAGATGGGAGGCTGAGACGGCGGCTTGATCACAGCACGGGATCACTGGGCGGATTGCGGAGGAGGGGGTCGATGATCGTTGGAGCTCGGACGCGGCGTCGGAGGCTGGGATTACGGACTAGCGTCCACATCACGGGCGGCTGGATGCGATCATAGGAGAGGCAGTCATCCGGGCTGAGAGAATGGCTGAGGGAGCGACGCGGACGGTTTGAATCCGGAAGAGAGGAGGATGCTGGAACTTGCCCGGAATGCTCAAATGGAGAAGGAACGGGGACCACGAACGGCTGGGATGCGGCTTCGGCTTGATTTGGGAAGGAGCTGGGACGTTGCGGGATCACGAGAAGGAGTTTGAATCTTTGGCTTCACAGCTAAAGGAACTCCTTGAAATGGACGGCTGCTGATCGTGGGACGTTGCTTTGATTGCGTTGATGGCGTGGAGGAGCCGATCGAAGTGGATTTATTCGGGATGTTGATGATTGGCTGGGCAGATGGCCGAGAAGGAAATGATCGCGGGGCCTTGATGCGGGACTGATTTGGAAGGTGATCTGATGGACGGCGCGAAATTTAATGCTTGCATGGCAGCTGGAGAATTTGTTGAGTTCGGGCTGCCGGGCATTGGGCTCAAACCCAATGTTATTTGGGTCTCTTGGATTACTTGCACTCAAACACAAATACAACGTTAATTAATTAATTTTATCATTAAAGATTAACTATAATAATTAAGATAGTACGATGATTGCACTTTTGTGCTCTCATCACACCCCCCCAACTAGCTTATTGCTAGTCTCTAGCAATTTAGTGCGAAAATGATAAAATAAGAGTACAAAAGTGTTCTTTATTATATAAATATACTAAGATAAATACTCACTTTCGTAGAGCATTACGATTGCACTTAGCACGTGCAACAAGCCGTTAAACTCCTAGGTTACCCTAGTGGACGAGTGTTGTCTCGTGAGGATTTGCAGTGAAGTTACCCACAAACTTCATTAGTCAGGGATTTCTAATTTTTAACTCGAAATTTGAATAAGTATTACTGTATTAAACTAGAATTGCAAGGACAATAGAGACTTGTTGCTATCATATTTAAACAGACTCTAACTCAAGTTTCATTACACCTCATCTATCTGCTAACAAGTCAAGAATGTAGTGAGATGCAAGATAGTATCATATAAATAAGTGGCTTTCACTTACTTCCAACATGATCACTCCAATTTTCAAGACTTTCTAGAGTTAAATGGTAATGAACATCCCATATTTATTTATTTATTTATTTTATCAGACTGAATGCTAAGAAGAATGACTTGTGCAATATCTAGCCTTATTAAGCTTTCTAGCTGACCCATGTAGCGAGTGTTAGGCCAATGACTCCCAATCCGATGGCTTAGGGCACTAGGTGTAGAGACACCCTAACAAGCTTAATAACTCAAGTTAACTAAGCTTCAAGGCCAAATTAGTCACTCAGAGTTTAATCTCAATCATCCTCACCTTTTTACGCGAACACTCGCTGCTTGTCAGGCAAGAGGCCCGGTTACTCAGTGAGAAGACTTAAAATAAACTCATTATTTTATTTTATTTTATCTTTTTTTTTCTTTTTTTCTTTTTTTTTGATTAGGGTGTTCATCACACATATAACTTTAAATTATTCCGAAGATTAAAAGTATTCATATTAGTTGCAAGTATACATACCCCACTATTCATATGCTTACGTGTAGGTGCTAAATCATCTTGTATCATGTTAGCAGAAGATAGGTGGGACGAAAACTCAAGCTAGAACTGCTATCATATTTCTTAACTCAAAGCTATTGTCAAAGCAATTCCTAGTTTGTACAGCCAAAAAGATTAGAGTTTGAGTTAAAAATTTGAAATCCTTTTTTTTAATTTTAAATTTATTTTTTTTAATTGCATAAAAAATCAAAAATATTCTCATCACCCCCATACCTAAATCTAACATTGTCCTCAATGTTGAAGAAAATTTAAAGCAGTAATAGGATAGAGGAGAAATTACCTGATATGGGTGGGTAAAGTGACAATTTGGGGCCAAAAACCTCCAAACCTGAATGTTAGTAATTTATTGAAACTATTATTATTATTATATTATATATATATATATTTTTTTTCTTTTTTTTTAGTATTTACATGTTGGGTTGCCTCCCAAGAGCGCTAAGTTTTATGTCTTCAGCCAGACAAAATGTGGATTCATTTTTTTTTTCAACCATTATCTAAGAATGGTTTTGGAAGAGTCCGAGGAAGAACAGTCGGCTAATGACGATCTATGCTCATGAGGGAAACAGAATTAGGGAGCGCATGCTCGATCCCTTCATCGAAATGGGCAAGGTAAGCTTCGAAAGGGTCCTTACTATAAGTTTGAAAGAAAGTCTCCTGAACCAAACATTCAATCATGTCAACTTCATTGATTTCTTTATTGTCTGGTGGTTGTTTACTTATGTTAAAGACATTAAGCTCGACTTTCATATTGCCAAAAGATAACTTCAGTATCCCATTTCGACAACTGATCACAGCATTTGCTGTGGCTAAGAAAGGTCTCCCTAAAATTATAGGTGTGTGAATGTCTGGATGTATTACAGGTTCGGTCTTAAGGATAACGAAATCCACAGGATAGTAAGACTCGTTTACCTTCACTATTACATCCTCTACAATCCCCTTGGGGTACTTCACCATCCTATCTGCTAAGGAAAGGGTAAGATTTGTGGGTTTTAATTCCCTCAAACCTAACTTTTGGTACACACAGTAGGGAAGTAAGTTCACACTGGCTCCTAAATCTAATAGGGCTCTCTGGATGATTGTCTCTCCTATTTTTATTTCAATGGTTAGGCAACCAGGGTCTTTGAATTTCGGAGCAATCTGTTGTTGAATGAGAGATGAGGCTTGTGCAGCCATAACAGCTTGCCTAGGAATGCTGGTTTTTCTTTTGACCGTGGTGAGGTCTTTCAAGAATGTTGTATAGGAGGAAATTTGTCGTATGGCATCTAGAAAAGGTATATTTATTTGAACAGTTTTAAAGACTTCCATTATTTCATCAAAGTTAGATTGTTTCTTAGAGTCCTGAAGTCTACTGGGAAAGGAAACCTTAGGTTTGTATGTTTCTGTGGGTTCTTCCTTTTTTTTTGATTTATCCTGTTCTTGACCTCCCTTCTGAATAGGATTCTTATCGGATTCATTTTATTTTCTTTTTCATGTTCAGAAAGTTGGACTTTATTGTCCACTTGCTTGCCAGACCTTAAAGTGGTAATTGCCTGGACTTCATAGATCGGATTTTCATTAGAATCGATTTGATACTGACCTCTCTGACCTTGATTTTGTTATCTACTAGGGTTAGGCACTAGTTGACTAGGTAGTTCACCTTTCTTTCTATCCCCTAGAGAGTTTGCTATTTGGCTTAGACTAACCTCAAGTTTTGCAATTGCTTGCGCATGGAATTGGTTAGTCTGGGCTTGGGCTGTATTGGTCTGTTGTTGTTGCTTGATAAAATCTTGTTGTTATTTCATCATATTAACCATCATGGTTTCTAATTGTGAAGATTGCTGTGGGATAGGGGCATTATAAGGAAGTACAGATGGAACCAATAGTTGGTTCATTTGTGATGGACCTATCCTGGAGAAGTTGTTCTAAAAACCTGGTGGACCACCTTGATGCTGAATAGGTTCATTCTGCTTGTATGAGAAATTTAGGTGGAACCTATTATCAGGGTGGTAAACTGGGCTGAACGAGTTGGGAGTGGGCTTCTTAAAGGCACTATATGAATTTAGAGCATTTGCTTGCTCGGCCTTTATAGTGGGCAGATTAGGGCAGCACTCCACTAGATGCTCTGGACTGTTACACAAGATACACAAACTATATGACTCGTGATCCACTTTCATGACGGGATTTGACTCTTTGTATGAACTCGAACTAGTGGAAATAATGAAAGCATCAAACTTTTTACTTAAGTTGTTCATTCCAGTCACCAGATTAGACATGACATTTTTGAGTTCTGGGTCTATTTTTATTCCGTAGGTACTTGGTTCTCTAGACCCGAACTCATCTCTATTTACTTCTTTACGATAGCTACTCCAATTTTGGGCGTTCTCAGCTAAGTCAACAAGGAATTCATAGGCTTGATCCGGGGTCTGGTTCATGAACCTACCCTTTTGCATGGACTCGATCATGTTTCTATGTGCCGGAGGTAGTCCTTTATAAAAGAAGTAGACTAGATCAGCTTTATCAAGCCCATGGTGTGGGCATTTGACCAACAAGTCATGGAATCGTTCCCAAATTTGAAAAAATTCCTCTTCAGATTTTCCTCTGAAAGTTCTTATGGCATCCTTAATTTTTTCTATTTTAATCATGGGGTAAAATTTTGCCATGAACTTCCTAGATAGTTATTCCCATGTTGTGATGGAATTTGGGGCCAGAGAATATAGCCATGCCGCGGCTCGATCCTCTAAGGTCATTGGGAACAATCTCAATTTTACACTTTCTTCATCTAAATTTTGATTTTTGAAAGTTTGACAAATTGTCATGAATTTATTTAGATGAATGTAAGGTTATTCACTTTCAAACCCATGGAATTTGGGTAGCATATTTATTGTCGCAGCCCGAATTTCAAATTGGGCTGCGTTATTTATTGGCAACACTATACATGTAGATGGACTAGCGGATGCAGGAGCGAATAATTCATTCAGGGTTCTAATATGATCACCCATTGTAGAGATTGGTGGTTGATCAATAATTCGTCGGATGTGACGATACTTTTTTCCAACCTCTAGGTTAAATGGTGTTAACTTACCCCTTAATGATCTTCTACCATGCATACATTATCCACAACTTAATTAGACTCGACTCCTGAACGAAATCCTAAAAGAGAAGAAGGGCTAGACACAGATGACCACAACCAACACCATACAACAATTTGACCCTATTAGTCTTAGAATTAAGTGAGGTTTAGTAGCTTCTTAAATCTAGTTGCACAGAGATTTATTCAGGTTAAAAAGTTCCTGAAATTCTCTCTAGATTAGACAGCTCCTAATCTCCCTTTCAGATTAAGCTTGAGCTTGCCAGTTAAGCAATCCAGTAACCAGTGACCAGAAAAGTCCCGGGGTGTGTGGTGATGCCAGAAGGGATACACCGATACCACAATATCCGTAACAGTTTTTACTGTTGTAAAACTTTCCTAGACATTACCAAGTACTAAATTCTCACTAGAGTGGCTTTCAGCCGCTTCTTTCCAAGAGTCTAATTGAGCTCGAAAACCCTAAGGCCAACGTCTAATTGATTTTAATTTAATTTGGCTTAGGATATGTATGCAAGGTGGTGATTTTTGGTCTAAGGACAGGTAATGACTTTCCGACCTTATCTTTTTAATGGGTTTTGCCCTTAAATTATTTTATACAAATACTTAGTACTAAATGCAGCAAAAATCAATAATTTTTTTTAAAAGTTTATGCAATGTCATTAGGTTGTACTGATTAAATGAGCAAGCAAAAAAAAATTTATATTTACTATTTTTTATTTTATTTATTTTTTTATTTAAATTTTTATATAGCAATAACTTGAATGCAAACTAAACACAATCCTTATGCGTCAATCAATCTCCAAATGCCCGTTGAATAAGCTCTGGAGATTACTCCGTGAGGAGCCCCAATAGAGGTATGATAACCTCGAAGGATTGCACCCTATCAATTACTAGCAAAAATAATAATTTTTTAAATTTTTTTGATTTAATTATTTTGTTTTTAATTTAAATTTCAAATTTCGAATCTCAGAATTTAAATTTTGAATTTAAAAATTTTTTGAATTTTAGACTTTTGGAATTGTTTTTTTATTATTATTTTTATTTATTTTTTTAAAATTTCGAATTTCAAATTTCAGAATTTAATAACTATGAAATTATTAACTAGAAATTATCAAAATAAGGAAAATTAATAAAAATAAAAATAAAAACTTACTACCGGAGTGCGTTCACTCCGGACATCCAAAATTCGATTTGATCTTCGTGATCGTTCTTGCTTCTCGATTTGCCTTCCCGGCAACAGTGCCAAAATTTTATTGTCCGATTCTTGTTTACTAAAAATATGCTAAACAGATCGTTGTTAGAACCGACAAACAAAGTTTAATTTAATTTTACTCTTACCTTTCCTACTCGAAGAATAGCGGTTGTAAGAGGTCGATCCACAGGGAGACGTTTGAAGTTGCATAAAAATTAGAACGTTCACTCGGATTTGAAATTGATTTTTGAATGATAAAAGGAAAACATTACGTCGGGGATGTTGAGAGATTCTCTAGTCTACCGAAAAATAATTTTTAATTGAAATTAACTAGAAGACATGTACTTAGATTCAAAGAGCATTTATATATTTAACTAATCAAAGAAAAGCTTTGGCATAAATTAAAATGAATGAAAACAAGAAGATTGAAGCGAACATAAATCGCATAAAGGAAGATTTAATGTATTGTATAAAAAAGAAATTAAAAGATTGCATAAATAAAATCTTAAAAGTAAAACTCTCCACCAAAATAAAATTCTCTAAAGTTAAAACTTAAAACATTGTTCTCAATTAAAACTCAAACTTAAAACATTGCTCTCAATTAAAATTCAGACTAAAAACAACACATTGCTCTTAATTAAAGTAAAACTAAACATAAAACATTGCTCTTAAAAATAAAACTAAACATGAAAAGAAAAAGAAAAAGAATAAAAAACAAAACAAAACAACCGACCACCGACCACCCTCTTCTCCCCTGTTCTTTGGCCCAACCGAGCACCACTACCGAGCGCTCTCTGCCGAGAGCTCCCCCCCTCCCCTCGTTCTCCCCTTCTTATTGATCGCCACAGCATGGAGAGGAGGAGAAACGGGAGCGGGATCTCGGGAGGTGGATCCGTGGATGATGATTCGGGAAGGAAGCTCGCTGCGTCGCCTTGATCACAGACGGCTTGGATCACACGGACGTTGATCACAGATGAGGGCGCTGGAGATTCGAGGCGAGACGGGCCGACGGAAGGAGCTGGATTACCGGCTGCTGGCAGTGGGATTTCTTGGACGCGGAAGGATGGCTGCTGTGACCGGAAGAAGAGGAGATGGGAGGCTGAGACGGCGGCTTGATCACAGCATGGGATCACTAGGTGGATTGCAGAGGAGGGGGTCGATGATCGTTGGAGCTCGGACGCAGCGTCGGAGGCTGGGATTACGGACTAGCATCCGCATCACGGGCGGCTGGACGCGATCATAGGAGAGGCGGTCATCCGGGCTGAGAGAATGGCTGAGGGAGCGACGCGGACGGCTTGAATCCGAAAGAGGGGAGGATGCTGGAACTTGCCCGGAATGCTCAAATGGAGAAGGAACGGGGACCACGAACGGCCGGGATGCGGCTTCGGCTTGATTTGGGAAGGAGCTGGGACGTTGCGGGATCACGAGAAGGAGCTTGAATCTTTGGCTTCACGGCTAAAGGGACTCCTTGAAACGGATGGCTGCTGATCGTGGGACGTTGCTTTGATTGCGTTGATGGCGTGGAGGAGCCGATCGGAGTGGATTTATTCGGGATGTTGATGATTGGCTAGGCAGATGGCCGAGAAGGAAATGATCGCGGGGCCTTGATGCGGGACTAATTTGGAAGGTGATCTGATGGACGGCGTGAAATTTAATGCTTGCATAGCAGCTGGAGAATTTGTTGAGTTCGGGCTGCCGGGCATTGGGCTCAAACCCAATGTTATTTGGGTCTCTTGGATTACTTGCACTCAAACACAAATACAACGTTAATTAATTAATTTTATCATTAAAGATTAACTATAATACTAATTAAGATGGTACGACGATTGCACTTTTATGCTCTCATCAGGATCTATTGACCTTGATAGATTAGGAGTGATCCTATGTGATTTGTAAGACTAAGTTCAAAAGTCCTTGGCCTGGATAGTTTTGGAAAAGAAGTTTTTCAATCTCGAACTTGAGTCAAATAAATTTGACATATAACAGACGATGGAGTTCGACGAGTTATCTATAACCTCCATCTTGTCGGAATCCACGATAGAGGTATTGTATCATACGCTAACTGCACCTAGAGGTTCATCTATTCCGTTCTGTTGGATTGCCACTATATGCTGCTAGGTATCACTAGTGGATTGTGAGATTCGAAGGCATCCACTTGATGATCAGTGAACCTTGAAGAGAACAGTTGAAATTATTTCAACCCATTGAAAGGAGTTTCAATGATATTGTAATAGAGATCACAATATATCTCACTCCAGACAAAATAGAACCTACAGGGTCACACACATAAGAGGTTTTGATCGTTCCGACGGTTGGATTGCGATTTAGAATCGCAATAGATCTTGATTGTCAATTTGGTTGACAATTGGTTTAACCCACTAAGAGTTAGTGAGTTAAAGAAGGAGAATTTGCAATTTAATTTGATTTAATTAGATTAAATCAATTAGGCTTAACCTTATTGGATAAGGATGGAAAGTCCTGGTTGATTAGAACTCCTTATTAAATAAGAAACTTAGAGTCCAATTTGGATCCTAATTAGATTAGGATTCACATTAATCAAATTGGAGGACAAATTGGCTCCTAATTGGATTAGGATTCAATTAATCAAGAGGGACCACATGTTTTCTAATTGGATTAGAAAATTTAAGCATGAAAGGAAGGGAGTATCCCTTCCTTCATGCGGGCCAAAACAAAGGAGAAAACAAGGAGGGGCATTCGCCCCTCCTCCTTGTCACACGCCCAAAGAAAGGAGGGGCGTTCGCCCCTTCTTTCCTTCTTTGGTTCCCCATGCCCAAGAGGAGAGGCATCCGCCTCTCCTCTTTCTCTTCTTGGCTTGCCACACGGCACAAGGAGAGGCCCTGTTGCCTCTCCTTGATTCTCTCCAATCCCTTTTAAGTAAGAGGTAGGGAAGAATTAATTAATGGGGGTGGAAGAATTAGGAGGGGTGAAACAAGAAAAGATTTGGAAAAAAATTTTCCTTATTTTTCCAAGGCATGAGATGCCTATAAAAGGAAGGGTGGCGTGAGGGCTTAGAAGCATTGTAAGTCCATTGATTCAGCCGCCCACCCTCTTCCTCTTCCTTCTCCAGCCGTGAGCAAGAAAAAGGGAAAGAGAAGCAGCGCGCCGTCTTCTTCCTCTTCGTCCTTCTTCTTCCTCCTCCTTCCTCTCAAAGTAGCAAAGTGTTGATTGAAAGAGAGAGAAAATCAGACATCAAAGGCGATCTCTGCAAGGGAGCTAGCACCCCGGTGAGATCTTGGAGCGATCTGTACCTCGTGTGGATACCTGTAGAGATCGGATGATTGTGCAGCTTCAAGCGAACAGAATCCAATGATCATCAGATAGCGGTGAAGATCTACCCGCTCAAAGGTAAAAGATAGGATCTTTACAATACTTAATTATAGATCTGAATTAATCAAGTTAGTAATTTTAATCTTCCTTTAGATTTCATAATTTCCTGAGTTAGAGAATTCAGAATTTTTTTGAAATTTACGTTCTCTAGAACGTTCATGAGATGAACGACCCCGCGCGTGTGTTTTCGCTGCGATCGTCGCAACGCATGCGGGGCAACTCGATAGTGGTATCAGAGCCGTATTTTTGGGATTTAGATTAAGATTAATAGGCTTGATTAGAATTTAATTAAGATCTGAATTTTTTATATGCTTGCTGAAATTTTTCTGTACTAAAATTTTAGATTTCGGCATGCTGATTTTTGTTTTAAAATTCTGATCTTGCGTGATTAATTTTAATTATAATGAGATTGCAATAATTAAAATCATGTCTTGCATGATCAAAGTTTCAATTGATAGCATATTTAATTAAAACATTCAGATCTAAAAATATATGCATGAGATGCATGAGGTATGATCAAATCATGGATTCATGATCATAAAAAGATATTTTTGATTATGCTTATGCTTAAAAGAAAATTGATATATGCATAAGATGTATATATATATGTTAAGCAATTTTTACATGATATGTGAATAAAAATTTAAATAGGTTAGATTATTTACATAAGATGTAAACTTGAACAAATATGTCATTTACATAAGATGTAAATACATAACATATGAAAAGAGTTTCATATTCGCATAAGATGGGAATAAGGCCTAAACAAATATGAAATTTACATAGGATGTAAACTTGAACAAATATGTCATTTATATAAGATGTAAACACATAACATATGAAAAAAGTTTCATATTCGTATAAGATGTGAACAAGTCCTAAACTGATATGACATTTACATAATATGTAAACCCTAATCGAGACCTAAATTAAATTTCTCTTTCAATCATAGTGAAAGATACTTTGAGCTAACCCATTATTGATTAATTGACCAATTGGTGTCTAGAAAAGTATTAAAGGTGGTTACTTAATTAGGACCGTACTCGTACGATTTTTTAGAGCCTCCCATCTACTTACCTGGTCAATTGGATTAACTATCTTTTATGGATGGCCTAATGTTGAAATCACTAAACTAAAAACCTAATATTAAGTCTAGAGGTCTTCCACTGTAGTAGAACTGCTAAAGTTTTTCCGACGTCAATTTGTCTCGGCTGGACATAGTGGGCAAGTTACATCGGAGGACTGGACCTCTCTATTGGCATGAGATGTTGTGGGGGTAAATGTGGAGTTGAGGTCCAATAACTGTTATGTTGCCCAAGGCGACAACCCAAAAGGGGGGGGTGAATTGGGTTTTCTAAAAATTATGTTCCCTAATCTTTACTTTGAATTAAATGCAGCGGAATGATAAGATGTTATTTACTTAAGCTCTAGGCAATTACAAGTAAAGTAGTGGAAAATTAAGCTAGAGCAATTATACTATGGCTTTAGGGTGCAATTGATCTAAAATTAACTTATAGTTGTATGATCAATTTTAATCTATGTGTATGGTAAGAATGGAGAGGAAGCTAAGCAAATTCTAAACAATCACTTATAACTCTATAGAAAACAAAGCTAGAGATATTACATAATCAAGTACGAATGTAAAGCATGAAATACAAGAGATAAGGCATCACATACACAAAGATGTATAGTGGTTCGGTGCACCCCAACACCTACATCCACTCCCCAAGACCTCTTGGGAATTTCACTATAATCCCTCAGATTACAGCCGGTTGTTTTACAAGCTCACAACCCAACTTGTTGTTTTGCGAGATCACAACGAACTCGGTCGGTTTTCACAGGCTCACCGACTAGAACCAATCCGATTATTTTCACGGGCTTACAATCCAACCCAGTTGGTTTTTCCAAAGGCTCACCAACCACAACCTTACAACGATTGTTTTCCGGGTTCACAATCAACCCAGTTGGTTTTCCCAAAGGCTCACCAACCACAACCTTACAACGTTGGTTTTTCCTTTGGCTCACCAACAAACCTTAACCCCTTGATTCAATCCCTTGATTGAATCAAGTTACAAGATATTAGAACAAGAGTTTAAATCAAATACAAGCTTCTCAAATAAGCAAATATAGCGAATATAAACAAGTAAAGTAAAGAGAAGAACCCCTCAAACAAATTTGTAGATGAAGGAACTCGGCTTCTTCTTTACTTGACCCTCTTCTGATTTTGCACGAAGTAGAGGATCACCGAAACAGCACACAGTTGGAGAGGAAGCTTTGGGATTCACTTGGATGCTCTTCTTCTCTCTCTTTTACTTTGAATGGCCCTTTTGTGCTTTTGGGAGATTTCTCTTGTAATCTCTTTAAAATCTCTTCCCTAAATGTTCTCTTCCACTTCCATAACTTCTTCCCTAGCTCTCCTCTTGATTTTATAGCTTTGGATGGCTTGGGAACAAAAATCTAGCCGTTAGAGACAAAAATAGAGCCGTTGGAGTCAAGAAAAAACTAGCCGTTACGCCTTCCAGCGTGCTGGAGTCGACTCGGCTGAAGTAGGAGTCGACTCGGCTGAAACAGGAGTCGACTTGTGAATAGTAGTCTGTCGGCACTGTAGCTGGAAGTCGACTTCGCACTGTAGCGCTGAAGTAGGAGTCGACTCGAGCACTGTAGCACTGAAGTAGGAGTCGACTCGAGCACTGTAGCGCTGAAGTAGGAGTCGACTCGAGCACTGTAGCGCTGAAGTTGGAGTCGACTCGAGCACTGTAGCGCTGAAAATCAACTCTCTGTCTTTTTGTCTGTTCTCAGTCGGAGTCGACTCGCAGAGTCCCGGAGTCGACTCGAGCACTGTTCCTTGAAACTCCAGAGTGCCAGAGTCGACTCTGAACTTCCAGGAGTCGACTCGAGGACTATTCTTTTGAATCTTTCTTGGAATTTGCTCCTCCAACTTGAATCCTTTGAACTTGAAACTTGGGCCAATAAAGTGTAGCTTTCTTCCAACTTTTCTTGAGAGCTTTTGAGGTCTTCTTGTATTTTTCCAACTTGCTATGTTCCTTGCAAAATAAATTATCTTTCTTCTTGCAACACAAACATTAGTATTTATACTTCAAGATTTTGTGATCATCAAAATCAATCTTTAAATCAATCTTTGGGTCATCATGTTAGGTGATGATCCAATGACGACTTTACTTTTGCGGAAATTATGGTGGGTCTGACTTAACCAAGGAACGGGACCAATAATTGTTAGGTGAGGCCCTTGTAACTTGGAGACTAAGTTGGCTACAATTTGCTTAAGAAGCATTATACAAAGAGTTGTACCCTCATCGTTTATATGTCATCAATAACTGTTAGGTGAGGTGGCATGTAAATTGGTGGGACCATAGCACCCTACTTAAAACCTAGAGTCGCAGGTTTCCATTTCTCTACTAGAGGAGTGTAAAAGATTCGAAAAAATAGTGAGAGATGTTTGTTTTAAAAGTTTCTAAAACAAATAGAAATTTAAGTACAAAATTCTAATTAGAACCTTTACTCTCTGCAGATAAAATGTCAGCCTCTAATACCTTGACCTGTATCCTTGAGAACAACCGATTGACCGGACCCAATTATAAGGATTGGCTCTGCAACTTGAAAATTGTTTTAAGTTGTGAGAAATTAGGGTATGTGCTGGACCATGACACTCCCTGTTACCAGCCCGTCCGACTGCTGAACAGCGTGAGACGCATGTTAAGTGGACGGAAGATGGCAATAAAGTTAGATGCTACATATTGGCATCTATGTCCCATGAACTACAGTGCCAGCATAAGAACATGAAGAATGCCAGGGACATATTGAATCACCTGCAAGAGTTGTATAGTGAACAAAGTCGCACAGCTCGGTTTGAAGTGTCTAAGAGGCTCTTCAAGGCCAAGATACGTGATGGGCAGTCTGACCATGATAAAGGACTTGAAGGAGTTTAAGAAGCTCCACATGAACATGCACAAGGAATTGCAAACCGATTTGATCCTGCAATTCCTTCCTTCTTCATATGGGCAGTTTATAGTAAACTACCATATGAACAAGATTGAATGCACCAAAACGAAATTATTAAATATGTTGGTAACTACATAAGGGGCCTTGAAGAGTTCAAAGGGCACAGTTCTTGCTACCGAGTTGACTTCTACTTTCAAGAGAAAGTCTATCGAGAAGAAGAAGAAGTCTGCGAAGAAACAGAAGACCAAGAAGAAGCCAAGAAAGGATGTTCCAAAGAAAAAGCTCGATGACAAGAAAAAGTATTTCCATTGCAATGAAGACGGCCATTAGAAGAGGAACTGTCCTATCTACATGGGGTGTATAAAGAGCAAGAAGGGTGACACGCCTTCTGAAGGTATGTCAAATATGCTTATTATTGAAACTAATCTAACAGTTTCTTCTATTCTAGTTGGGTTATAGATTCTGGTTCTAGTGCTCACTCGTGCACTACTATGCAGGGTCTAACGGAAAGTAGAAGGCTCACGGAAGGTGCGATAATCCTCCGGGTTGGTAATGAAGCAAGAGTTGCTACTGTTGCTGTGGGCACCTATCCTCTGCGATTACCATCTGGATTTAGTTTGATACTTAGGGACTGTTATTTTGTACCTGCTGCTAGTAGAAATTTGATTTCTGTATCCTGTCTAGCATAGAAAAATTTTGAATTCAATTTCAATAAAGACTACTGTTCCGTTTATTTAAGAAATAAAATGGTTGCATGTGGTTTTATAATTGACAGTCTCTATCACTTGCATTTGGATGTATCTGTGAATGTATTTGAGCAAACAGCGAGTACCATAGGATCCAAAAGATCTAGAGATAAGATAAATTAAAAGTATTTGTGGCACCTCAAACTTGGTCATATAGGAGAAAACAGAATAAACAAATTGGAGAAACATGGGCTTTTAGGCTCATTGACTTCCAAATCATATCCAATTTGTGAATCCTGCCTTTAAGAAAAAATGGCCAAATTACCCTTTGTAGGACATGGAGAGAGGTCCACTGAAATACTTACCCTAGTACACACTGATGTGTGTAGCCCATTCGATGTGCAGGCTAGAGATAGTTATTCTTACTTCATAACATTTACCGATGATTGCTCTCAGTATGGGTATGTGTATCTTATGAGACACAAATCTGAAACTTTTAAAAAGTTCAAAGAGTTTAGATATGAAGTAAAAAACAAACAGAAAAACTCACTAAGATTCTTCGATCAGATCGAGAAGGTGAATACTTTAGTGGAGAATTTCGTGATTATCTCAAGAAGAATGGTATAGTTTCACAATGGACACCTTCTGGTACACCTCAGCTCAACAGGGTGTCAAAGAGGAGAAATTGGACTCTATTGGATATGGTCAGGTCCATGATGAGCTTTACTGATTTACCCCTATTCCTTTGGAGAGATGCCCTACTTTCAGCAATTTACATATTGAATAGAGTTCTCTCTAAGTCTGTTCCTACTATGTCGTATGAAATATAGCATGGCAAGAAGCCAAGTCTTGATCATCTCAAGATTTGGGGATGTCCAGCCCGCATCAAGCGACAACAGGCGGACAAGTTAGAGGCTAAGACAAGTTAGAGGCTAGAATAATTAGTGCTCGTTTTATAGGATATCCTAAAGAGTCATTAGGATACAGTTTTTACGTCCTAGAGGATCACAAAGTGTTTGTGAGCTGACATGCTGTCTTCCTAAAAAATAGTTTATCCTTGATAAAGGCAGTGGGAAGAAAATTGAGCCCGAAGAGAAAGTCTCTAAAGAGCAACGAGCCACTGTGCCTATAGAACCTATTCATATTGAGCCAGTATATGTAGTACCTCCTCCACCTTGTAGATCTAGTAGAATCTCTCATCCTCCTGAAAGGTACTTAGGTATGCTTACAGAGAAAGTAGAGGAAGTGTTCCTCATGAAAAATAGGGATTATTGTAAGGATCCCAATACCTTCGACGAGACGATGTTAGACATCGATTCCGAGAAATGGCTAGAAGAAATGAAGTCAGAGATCAACTCCATGCATTCCAACCAAGTCTGGACCTTAGTAGATTCACCAGAAAGTATAGTACCTATTGGGTGTAAATGGATATACAAGAGAAAATTAAGTTCGGATGGCAAGGTAGAGACCTATAAGGCAAGGCTAGTAGCGAAAGGTTATAGTCAGCACGAAGGCATTGACTATCAGGAAACCTTTTCACCTGTAGCCATGTTGAAGTTCTTTCGAACATTGCTTGCTATTGCAGCATATCATGATTATGAGATATGGCAGATGGATGTAAAAACTGTATTCTTAAATAGATATCTTGAGGAAGATATCTATATGAAGCAGCCTTTAGGTTTCACTTCCAGTGATGGTGATCACAAGATCTACAAACTGTAAAGGTCCATCTATGGACTAAAGCAAACGTCTCAGAGTTGGAACACTCATTTCAACGATTTCATCAAGAATGAAGAGAAACCATGTGTTTATAAGAAGGTTAATGGGAAGGCTATTGTATTCCTCGTATTTTACATATATGATATCCTCCTAATTGGGAATGATGTTCCCATGCTAACTTCGGTCAAATTATGGTTGTCTAAAGAATTCTCAATGAAAGATCTTGGGGAAGCATCCTACATTTGGGGATTAAGATCTATATGCAAAGCGCAATAGAAGATCTAGACTCCAAACTGAGACAATGGGCCACAATTAATGGGTACAATGGCAACCTAAAGGCAGCGGACATATTTCATAGGATTCAACACATGAACTCGAGTGCCCTACATTGGGAATGCTAGTATCAACAAGAGTACTCACAACACTAGTATTCACTGTAGAATGGAAAAATAGTTGCTAGCCAATCCAATAAGTTAGCCTTGCTTGCAGAGTTGCTTGAATGCAGATATACGGTGGAATAGAAAACTCAACGTGTTCTACTATTAAGTTGATACATTGAATGACTATACCATATCCCAGTAGCATAGCACTTGTGAATTGAAAACCTTGATAATTTGGTATGCTGTTTTTCTACATCATGAGATGTTTACTTTCCATGCATTTGGCTTTTATTGATTGGACTTTATTTCCATATCTAGTTACTTCTTTTCTGCTAATTAAGAACATTATATGACTACTTTGACCAATGATAATTTGGTTGAACCGAGCAATTATAACTATTGATTTGTCCCCTAGACTAGACCTATGTTGATTCTAAATTATCCAATGCTATGTTGTTCTCAAGGACCAGCAGAATCGAAATAGCAAAATTCTTGGGTCTCCTCAAGGGGTTCAAAACCCACACGTTGCATAAAATGATTGTGAGCCACATTGTGAGTGAAGAAATCTACAAGGTCTTAAACATAGGAGTGCCATGAGAGCCAGCTAATAAGGAAACCTTTGACAATGCCGACGTTACTTATCTTAATGGCATCGACTAATTATTCTCTACACAAACACCGAGCCTGTAGAAAATTCCGCCAACTAGCACAATAAGAAGGCAATCTTTTCTCAGTACAAACAGGAAGGCTTTATTTGCTGTATGTCTTTTATGGCTTTTCAACAGCATACAAATAGGATAAAGTTGAAAAGATGACAAGAGACTACTTTTGTTTCCACAAGGTAAATTAGGATCTACTCAAGTAGACAGAAAGATGATTCAAGCTGTTAAATATGACCCATTATCTCTAAACTATTTAGACACAAAAAATTATGTAATTTAAAGACCTCTAGAATAACATCAAATGATTTTGATGCACAAAGCAGAATAATTTTTTATGTGCAAGCAGTCTAAAATTAGTAGATCATATACAATGGCTTGGGATACGAGACATCCATCGTGCAATCAAGATCTGACCCGATTTGACTAGAAATCTCCTCAACCTCATTCTAATCTCTCTCTTGTTTTCCCAACTAATATTGAAGAAAAAAAAGACCTTTGTACTCGCAATTCTTTCATCATCCGAGGACTACATGGAATTTTGCATTGCATGCCTTGTTTTTTTTTTTTTTTGCTAAGAAAAAAGGGGTAGGGGGGAGGAAGAGACAAGCCCAACCCCGCGTAGCAGCCCTCACTAGGCCCCCGCCCCGCCAGAAGAATGTTCGATGCGGGCAGAAATGGCCGTGTGTTGGGCACCCCGACCGGTTTTACTCATACCCTCCCCACCCATGGGCCCGGCTCAGCTACCCCTCTAGGCTCTGGCTCGAGTCCCAAGTGTGAGTACGTCACACCCAGCACCACCCCGGCTACTAGCAGTTCAAGAGCGGTCCTATACCTCAAGTCCAAGCAGTGGCCCAAGTAGTGAGCTCCGGTCCACAATTTAATCGTCGCCGCAGCGATTTGAACTTGAGACCTTAAGGTTAGAATTTCTGCCCAGTACCACTAGGCTACCACCTTGGTGGCATGCCTTGTTTTTTCAGATTGATCAAGTTCATCTGCATTGGAAACCCACATGTATTTCTAATTTCTACATATTGATAATTGAACTATACATAGCGATACAGAAGTAGGGTGTGTGTTGGTCATAGTACAACACATGAGGATGAAAGCATTCGCTAGACGATGATAAAATTGAGTGCCCTGAGCCCCCGACAAGCAGGCATCAAGGATCCCACTAATTCATGAATCAGACAAAAAAGTTTCCAAGTATCTATCTACATTGTCCAGCCCGCATAGCTCCTTAACAACCGGCATGGTTGCAGGAACCTCCAATTGGAATATTGATGGGGAACCTTCAGATTCAGTGCAAGAAAATAACTCCAATCTTGCTGCTCTGATGGCTTCTCTTGTTGCACAATGAACTGAGGCTGCTAGAAGTAGAGGTGGCTCCCCAGAAGCTAAAGGAGAGGATCATAGTCAGCTATCAAATAATACATGTAGACATCCAAATTCAAGAACAAACCACCCAATGAAAGGAGAAGAAATTTTTGCAGCACAAGACTGTAACTGCCAATATCAAAAGATATTATTCATTTCTTTTAACAAGGAGTGCATGATTTTATATTATTGTATATCTCAAAAAAATGACAAATACATAATATTTGAGATTTGTCGGTTTTTTTCATTTAAAGTTTTTACCCTTTATTGTAGTACATGTTGAAACAACTTATATTTTTTTGAGAAATAGAGTGATAATGTCACCTTCAGTTTCTAACCCAGAACGTCTCCCTAGTGCATATGATATGAATAGAGGTGACTACCATCAGACTCCAGAATAATTGGAAATGCAATAACTAAAATTGGAACATTTATTTGGAAAAGCAACTAATACTGGAGGTCAAGGAATGAGGAACCATCCCGAACCATTCGGTTTGGGGCGTACCGGCCGTTCCGGCAACAGACCAAGATGGTTCCGGCATTTAAAACGGTAAACATCAGGTGGGGAGAGGGAGAAGTAGGAAAGAGAGGAAAGAGAGAGGAGGGAAGAAAAGGAGAGGGAGAGGGAGGGAGGGAGGGTCTCTAGAGGGCACCAGAGGGGCTTCGAAGGGCCAGAGTAGGACTCCACCCTTCGGATCCCTACACTGTTTCGAACAAAACAGGGTCCGAAGGGCAGAGCCCCTGCTCCGGCCCTTCGGGGCCCCTCCGACGGCCCTTCCTCCCTCTTCCTCTCCTTCCTCCCCCTCTCTCTCTCTTCCTCTGTCCCATTCCCTCACCCTCTCTACTGTGTCAGTACGAGCCCGACAAGGAATGGCATGGGGGTGTACCAAATAGTGTCGCCGGCTGATCGATATGGGCTGCAGTACTAGCACAGCAGACCTTACTGGAGGTAAAATTTAGCAAGCCTATTAACTTTTCTCGACCATAACCATAACAGCCTATCGAGATGCCTCAACTAGACAATATAACTAGTCTCATCAAAACCTTTCAATTATCAGTCCATAGGACAAATGTCAAAGGGAGCTTGGTAAATGTTGCAAACAGCAACTGATTACTTTAAACAATGCCAGGCTCTTACAATGAAAAATAAAATGATATTGCAAAATACAGATTCTCAAATTGGAGACAGATATAGATGTAAATATAGGAAAGAAAAGTGATACCTTTCGAGGAGAGAACATGCTTTTGATGATGTCCACTGTTTAGTATCTCCACATTAAACTGTTTTGGGATGGTGTCAACAGTTGGGACCTTGTATGTCCATGTACCATCTGAAACCACCAATCCATCTGCATTTGTCAAGTATTCTTCGTACATATAGAAACCAACTCCTTGAACAAAGGCACCTTCAATCTGAAGAGGAGAGGTGTGAATTACCTTTTTATTTAAAGGAAATCACGGCTACAAAATGTTAGGTTTAGATTCTTAAGCAAAATGACAGACAGCAAGATAAATCTACCTATTCTCTTATCAGTACAATCTCAGATGGAGAGGAAAAGGATGACACATTCTCATTAAGTAGCTTAACAAGCAGACCAATCACACATGCTCCTAAAGACTACCTCTACTAGTGAACATATTCGTCAATTAACACATTTTTGAACCGCACTTTCATGGATATGGACTGACGAGGAGGTCAACATGACTGCGAGAATATCTGATCCCTGAATATCTGACCACCGGTATTACCCATATCCACTAATCAGCTCATTAACATTGATGGCGTCATTCCACCCATATTCGTAAAATTTTATTTAGTTATAATTAAGATGTAAATTTACTTCTCCTGAGCTTAAGGTATCAGTTTACCCAAACTTCTGATGATATATTTAAATGCGGTGTAAGTTTTTTGAAAGATTCGTGAGAATATATCAAGCATAAGTAGCCTAAAACATGAATCAAAGCTGACTATCATTCGCATCTCTAATTGGTATTTAGTTGGCAGTTTGAAAACTACAAATCTGTAAAAAAATCCTGTCATACATATTCGTTGCCACGATTAAAGGTCTAACAAACCTGTCCCAAATCAACCGCAGGATTTAAGCTCCGGCCACAATCATAGGTAAGATCACTCTGCAAGATTGTTGTAGCGCCCGTAAGGAGATCTATCTCCACCTGGAATGCCCACCATCCACATGAGATTAGTATTTAATATTCATGATTTGGTATTGAAGTAAGCTGGATGCATAATTCTCAAAGTCTTGATGTAAACAGCAGTAATCTGTGGTTACAAAATGAATGGGTCTTGTTGCCAAAAAATATGCATGGGTTTACCTCGCTTACAGCAGCTCCAAAATTTAGGTAGCTTCTAGAAGTATAGTCTGGGGCGAAATACGTACTTGCTGACAAATTGACAGCTTCCAGATTTGCCTGAAGATGAAAATGGCATGGAGCTATGTTGAATCAGGAAAAAAATATAGTTCACCCAACCATTTTTCTTTTATATAAAGGAATATTATGTCAGTGAGGTGTCAGAGTACATGGACTGTAGATAATAGGTAAAAATAAAAATATGGACTTCAGAGACCTCAAGTAGTACAATCTCAGAGATTGCTTGATTCTATAATCCAGTTTTAACAGTCCTGAGAAACTAAAAATACCCAATGTTACTTGAGAACAATTAATAAATCAGTCTCATTTAGCACTTCTCTTATTATAGTGTCTTGTATCATGATATTTACTGCAGGTTCTACAACATTTTGTATGCATAATAGTTCTCATTCAACAGAAAACAACATATATATATGTTTATCCAATCCAGAATTAGCCTGTGTTACTAGGCGATTCTTAGTGAGTTGTGATTTATCTTGAACCATGGTCAAGGCATTACCAGATCAGCTGGGATCAAGAATCTATTCAAGCAGTGCACAAATTCAAGGAACATAGTTTTTCTGGGATTGAAACTTGGATGTGTTGGAAAGGGAGATGAAAAATGATTTGGGGGATGAGAAGCTGATCCAAGTATAGATGGTTATTAGCAGATATTAGGGAAAAAACAACAAGCAAAAACAAAAGAGTTCTGTGAACAGCTCGAGGAAATGAACGAGAATTATGTGAACAGTGGGTTCATTTTAATTTAGATGGGCTACCTCTAATGGTAAGTGATAAATTTTGATGTAATTGTAGACATTGACTTCCTTATTTTATTTTATTATTTTCACTGTCAAAATACACAGAATGTGTAATGAACCACATAGGCGTGTGTTTAGTCTAACATCAGTAGTGTGTTAGAAAACTTTTGGAAACTTAAACAAGGCCAAGGAACCCAATTACAACTTCTGGCTAGTCTTTTAGGTGAGGTCCTAGATTATTAGTAAAGATATCAAAGCTGACCTAGCCTATGGCCCATATGTGACTAGGGAATATCGTAGCATGAGCCCTCTTGGGGCTGAATCTCTTTCTGGTTGAGGAACCCACGTTTTCCGGTCTTAGCTTGACCGATTCACTCAACTGATACCACTAGCCTTGCATTGTGTGGACTACAATCTGATCATCATATTTCTATTTCTGATTGGATCCTTTCCTATTGAGAATGCTAGGGCTTAAAAGAGGGAGTGTGTGAGGACCCATGGCGCCACTTGTATAGTCCTACATCAGTTGTGCAGTGGGGAGGTCTTGGGCATTTAAGCGGGGCCTATCATCCCAATTAATGATTTTTTACCTAGGCTTTTTGCATTAGGTTCTGGGTCATTACACAATGTATCATGAACCAAAGAGGATATGACATAACAGAAAATTTAGTAGATGCAAAGCAAAGTTCTGAAGCAGGTGGATTAATGAAGTAAAAAGTCAAAGAAAGACCTTATAGATGGGCTGATGTAATCAAGGTTTTTAAAATTTTGTGGGGTGGGGGCATTCCGGTTTCTCTATGGAATGGGGCACCACATGTCCCGCCCTATCCCGGTGGCCATCTCCATTGAGCATCCGACTTGCTTGGGATGCCCTTTTTTATATTTTTTTCAATTTTTCTTAATTTACCTATGAAGTTTCACCATTTTATTTTTTAAAAATATATTTGAACTTCAAAAGTAATATATTTAAGATAACCTGGGTCCATTTAGCATAACTCTAAGGTGAGAAGCTATGTAAATGAGAATATAATTATCTAAATCTTGCCTATTAATATTTCTTTATTGATCAAACAATTCTAGCTAATATAACCATGCCACAATTGATCAATGTTGCTTAAGTTGTATTAAGACCTGCTATTGTCAGATTTCATGAGGGTAAATATTTGCATAGGTTAAGCATATCTATGTCTATTGGTCCATCATTCACGGAAACTTTTTGCTTGAATCAAGGTCCACCGTACCAGGTCCGGTAGGCGTACCGGTTGCCTACCGGACCGGTACGGGCCGGTTCGTACCGTGCTCCGGGCGGTACGAACCGGAAAGCTCTTCCCCGCCGGAACCGGGGAAGAAGAAGAGAACCAAAGAGAGCGCGGGGAAGAGAGGGAGAGAGCCCACCTTCGGCCGCCATCGGAGAGCCGCGGAGGGGCGTCGGAGGCCGGTGGGGGGCGGCGGAGGCCGGCGGGGGGCAGGTTTTAATTTGGGAATTTTTAAGTGAAGTCGGCAACTGATTTGCCGACTTCACTTAAAATCCCTAAATTAAAAAACGCGGCCGCGTCCCCTATTTCTTTCGAAACAGTGACGCGGCCGCGGCCGCGGCCTCCGCAGCGCCCCCGCGGGCTCCCCCGTCCCCCGCCGGCCTCCGCCGCCCCCCACCGGCCTCCGACGCCCCTCCGCGGCTCTCCGATGGCGACTGAAGGTGGGCTCCCTCCCTCTCTTCCCCGCGCTCCCTCTTTTTCTCCTCGTCTTCTTCGTCTCCGGCAAGGAACCGGCCTGTACCGGTTTCCACGGCTCCGCTGTATCGGTAGCTGGCCGGACCGGTTTGTACCGGCCGGTACCGGCCGGTACGGGCCGGTTCGGCATACGCGGGCTTGAATATTTTGTGATGATCGGGTCTTATTCATATATCTACTTAAAATTGACACTAATTTATTGTCGCCTTCTAGGTTATTGGATATCTTTGATTTCCAAGCAACAATCACAAGCCTTTGACAAGACAAAAATGATATGATTTCACAAAAAAGTGCCAGTTTTATTGCATAGAGCTTAGTCTCATAACCAATTCGCCTTCAGTTTCTCTAGCTTTGAAACTTATAACTTGATACTTAGATGTCACATGAGTAGCAGTGAAGTCAACAAAACTGCCATAAAAATGAACATAAGCAAAATCTATTAAGTGTATATATATAATTATTTTATTATTGTTTAATCTTATTAAATTGCTGCTCCTGGCAATTAACATGGACACCTGTTCTCCTACGTTTGAAAACATTGCTATTCGAGAGGAGCAGAATGAGCAATATTATCTAAAGTTTCATACCCATTAGAAATAAAGGATTGACTATGTACTTAATTAGGATGCTTTTACTAAATTTTTTGTTTCTTATATAACATTATTTATTTAAATATAATATTACATATCTAAATATAATATAATGTAATATAATATAATATAATATATATTCCCTTTTTTGTATGTTTTTACTTTTTATATAATATTATTTTGAGCAAAAATTTAATGTTGGATGTGGGGTTTGAATCTATATTTTCTTAATTTTTTATATAATAATATTGTGAGATAAAATTCAATGTTGAATGTTGGGTGTTTTTTATTTTTTATATAATATTATTTTGATGAAAAATAAATATTGAATGTGGGGTTCAATTTTATATGTTTTTTAATTTTAAATAATATTTTTTTGATGAAAAAAATAATGTTAATTGTGGGGTTTGAATGAGGTGCTCCGGCCAGGATGGAAGAGGCATACAGCTATAGTCATTCCTTTCTTTCACGACGCAGGGCTAAGGCTGGAAGGACCTGACAGGTTGGTAAATCATGTCCAAGCATTGGGAGTCCTCAAGCCCTCAATCACTGACTCATCCTTAGATGAAGGCATTTCCCATCCAGGGCGGCCCTATCGTTGCATGGTCCATTTGGGATGAAGGCAAGACAGCTCGCAGATGTGGGTTTCATTGTCCCGCACCCTTTTCGGGTCCCGTTATCTCACAAGAATGGGACAGGACGGCCGGGGTGCCTCTCATTCCACCAGGACTTCAACCCTTGGATGTAATGGATTTGAATTAGTTTGGTATGCAAAGGGCATGACTTGGATAGGAAAAAAAAAAGTCAAGAAGCTGGATCACCCTAGAATGGATTCATGTAGATGTCCTTCAACAAATGGCTAAAGGCTTGTCTCTACAGGCTCTCAAAGATGGACATAAAGGCTTACGGGGACAAAATTACTAACATATAACAATTTTGTGAAACTTGAAGTCCTTAAGATCAATAAATCAGTTATGGCATCAATTAAAATTGTAAAAAAGATATATCATCACCTGAAAAATTAAAGGTTCCCATGAAACAAAACCCATTTGTTCTTCCAATCTCTTCTTTAGAGGTTTTAGTCTTTCAACCAGGACATTGCAGGAATGACGAACAGCTTCACAGCTTGACTCAGATGTGGTGCTCCCGCCAGTCCATCCACCTTGTATCAAACTCAAAGTATCTGCCTGAATAACACGCACCCTCTCCAGAAGGTACTGACCTCCATCAGCACATAGTTGTCCAAGAGCAAATGCTGCCATCTGCTTCACCTTTGTCCAGAGCCCTTGGCCTAACTCAATCCCTCCAACTTCAACAATGATTGAACCATCATTGAGAACAGATACTTTCCCTGGAGTTGGCCTTAGCATCACTTTATATATGATAGGTACACAGGAAATTCCCCGTTTTCTCCATTTGTTGCGACTATTAAACTCTTGAATCATTTCAACATGGTGGTGATAGCTCGCAGATAAAGCCAATTTATCAAAAATAGATGGTAAAGTATGTTCGGAAGCTTCTCCCTCGCAACCTCCATAGAACAACTTGAGGCTCTCGAAGGTGTGAAGATTCTTTCGTCTAATAGAATTGGCATCAACAGAAAGGGCTGATGCAACATGTTCAATAACAGCTTCAGCAATAAAAGATCCTTGTACATCTCCAGGGCCCCGCATGGTTGATTTTGTTGAAACATTTGTCCTGCAGACCTTCACGTCAAATGAAAGAGCACCCCAATTGTATTTCTTCAATGCTTCTATTATGTTTTGCGGCATTATTGGGCTCCAATCTTCAGATATGCCTGCATTAATTAAGAGATCTATATGCAAAGCTGTAACCTTTCCATCACATTTGAAACCAACAGAGTAATTTATTTTCATTGGATGTCTCCCTCCTGCCATTATCATATCAGTTTTGCGATCAAGGTACATTCGAACAGGACGTTGCAACTTATACGCCGCAAGTGCACATGCAGTTGCCACCTTAACATCACAAGATGTCAATTACTTAGTTGCCTTTTTCTGACTTCATCCATTTTATGCATAATTCCCATAAATATAAAATGAGTGCTAAAATAAGTTTCAACTTCAAGAAACATAATTGGAAGTAATATTCAATACTCATGAACCATTTCTGAGACTCAAAACACATGAACAATCTATGATTTACTGTAAAGTAATAAGCGGTCCTAAAGTAAAATAGGCATCTAAAGAATGTTTGAAGGTTATTTAGCAGCTTGCACATAATGCATCAAAATATATGTACACAATTAATATTTAAGTAACACATAGAAATGAATGAGGTGAGCAGCAACTTGCACAAAATCAACAGAACTATGTTGGTGTAAAATAAAGATATAATTATTTTGGGGGCATTATTCTAAAAGTACCAATGAGTTGCTGTCTCACAAGGAATTTGACGCAAGAGACAACATCTGGACAACCATGTATCATAACTGCATGCATCAAACAGTAAAAGTTTCTACATATTATGTGTTCTTGCCAAAAAAATCAGATCATATTTGTTGCAAAAATGGCAAAAGATATTGATGATAGTAAGTTTGAGTTCTCACAGATAATGCTCTTGTAGCCTTCCCACCAAAACCTCCTCCGACTCTTCTTGTAATAACACGGACATTGTGAAAGGGAATTCCTAGGCACTTTCCAATTACTTCCTGTGCAGTCTCAGGGCACTGAGTTGAACTGTAGACCATTATGCAATTATCTTCATCTGGTACAGCTAGAGCTGTTTGAGTCTCCATGTAAAAGTAATACTGAGAACCAAATTTAATCTGAGGACAATAACTGCATTAGTTAATTGTCAAATGGAACTAAAACAAAAAGTTGTTTTAACCACTAAAGAACAAAGCAGTAATAACTTCATAATGGTATGGATTGAGGGACCATATCATTCCAGTATAGTATGTACTATGTACTATTCCAGTAAGGTACTTGCACGGTAGAAGAGGTACATAATCCTGTATTGTTCATGTCTGTTTTTGCTACCCCCTGAACCAACCCATGCCAGTGCATGCTATTCTAGCAAGGACTGTTTCTGTTTGCCATGAATCGGCCCCATGATTGAGCATGTGGCTGTCTCATGCAGGGCATGCAGTACTTTAATTCTTAATTGATGCAAGCTACTGGTAGCTCCGGAAAACATAGAATCATTAGCAAGACTGTATTATCTAATTATTCTTAATATATATGAGATAGAGCGTGTCTTAGCATCAATTCACAGAGTCTATATAGTGAAAAGAAGATCCAGAAAGTTGAAGTGGAAGGGCATTTATCATTAAATAAACTAAAAAGCCTAGCTACTGATTTGCACATCCTCCAATTGTTTTACTTTGGCTATTTGTGCACCAGCATCTCTCACACAGTATCTCTGAATAAATGGTATGAAACATCTAAAGTATACACTTTCAGCAAATTCATTTACTGGTCAACACTAAAGAGTAAAGTCAAATTCACTGTTCAAGTAACCAAATATTGTCATATGCACATGTCTGTCATTGGATAAATGTTTTATGGAAGCTACTAATGAGTTCTATTATCAACATCATTTTCATGGTAATCAGCTGTGTGTAAAAGGAGCAGCATAGACTTAAAGACCAATGATCAAGGCGCATACTTATGATCTTTGTTCATCACTGGTATACATACAAGATATGGAAGAAAATGGTGAGACACCATACTTGGCACATGAATATGTACCTCAGCTGAGAGAATCTTGTGATCAGCTTCAGCCATTCCCTGGGAGAAATCACCAACTTGTTTAGGATAAATAAAAGGAGGGACCTCAAAAAAACTGGATTTTCTGACAGCCTCTTCAATTGATAGAATGGGTGCTTCTAAATTTTCTGTGCTGTAACTAACATCTGCTTGCTTGGCACACATGTTGGCGAGTCCCTGTGTCTCTGCAATCTAACCAGCCATTCAAAAAGCTTTACTTAAACAATTCTAGACATGATTCCAGGCACACATTCAAAAACTCCAACTTAGCAGTTCTCTTTTAAAGGGTATTACAGCAATTCAACCAAGCCAGGTAGAATATTTCAATATCACATAAAAGAAAAAGGAAACAGAATAGTAAATTAGAAGAACAATTTACCACAAGACCAAGTGGCTGACCAGAATATTCACTAAGAGAACTAGCAAATAATGGTTCAGTTCCAAACATAGACATAGACCCAATGTTCAGTCCTCGTTTTGGAATGTCTTTGAAAGAAATAACTGTAATGAGTTTATTTGATGCCAAAGAAGACCTGAAGCTGATGCCCTTTATATGAGCCAAAGGTTTTGTGCTATAGATGAATGCACCATAAAGACAATCTTTTGGAGAAGGAATATCATCCACATACACTGCTTCACCTGCATGATTATGTCGTGTGATTACTATCACGAGAGAGGCATAATTTATGCTCAATGCAGATAAGCACATAAGATATAATAAATTAGCTCAGGAAAGCAATAAGCATGATAAAGTCAACTGAAGAATATGCAAATGAATTGTACAGATATCAGGCAAATGGAAATATTTGAAAAAACAATTGAAAGAGAGCGTCAGAAAATAAAATCTAGAATATAAGGAAAGAAGACAGTTGAGGATAGTCTCTTGTAGACACTTATCAAGGTCCCAAAGGGACAGGAATCCTATAGGATATTATGCACAGACACACACACATACATATACATATACATACAATTCAAACGAGAAAAGCAACAAAGAAAAATGAAGTTCCCTGGATGGGACCTCAGCGACAAGCAAAACAAACAGTCATATGGCTTCATTTCCCAGAACCCACTATTAAGAAAATAGGATGCAATTGGTCATAACTCCCCAAACTCTATTATGTTTCTTTAAAATTGAAGCTCTTACCTTTTCTAGGATTCTCACCATAGCGCATGTGTATTCCATCTAAATTGTTTTCTATGTAAGCAACTTCCTAAGCATCCTCATTAGGTAAGAACTTATATAAAGGACACAAAAGGGCCCTTTTTAAGTTAAGATGGTGATGCTGATGCAAGATGTTATATATTATTTGCATTTTGGAAAGATTTAGAGATTTTCAAAGTGTTTTGAGCTGAACAGAGTCCAGTGTGCCAGGCCGTAGCCACGGACATGAGTGTGAACGCGCCAGTTCATCCACGCGGGGCAGCGCGTGGGCACGCTGCCCCGCACAGGTCATAAATGCCACAGAGTGGCATTTAGCCTTCTTTTTTTACCCGCGTCCCCGCGCATCCGCACGCGGACGAGAACCGAAAAAAGAAAAAAGAAAACCGGTTCATACCGGACCGGTTCCGGTACGAACTGGTCTCGAACCGGTCCGATAGGCGACCGGTACACCTACCGGTACCGGTTCAGCGTACCTTGCCTGAGACCCTATCTTTTACTTCTTGATAGTATTGATTTGGTTTTTTATCCTTTTAATAGCTCTCAATCGTCTTTAGCAAGGTCCACCGTACCGGTACCGGTCGGCGTACCGGTGGCGTCCCGGACCGGTACGAAACCGGCCCGTATCGATCCGTACCGGTGGCATACCGGCCGAACCAATGGCGTACCGGTCCGAACCGGTGGCGTACCGGTCCCGTACCGGTCCGATACCAGTTCTTCAACAATAAATTACCGGTACCGGATTTCACGCTGATCCGGTACCAGTCCCAGGCCGGACCGGTACGGCAGACCATGGTCTTTAGTGATTATTCATAATTGTTTTATGATTTTGACTAATTGTTATTGGAGCTTAATTAGCCAATTAAAGCTAGTTAATTCTTTTGACTAGCCATTTATAACCATTTATAGATGTTGGGCTGGTGTTGATGGATCTTTGATGTTTGAGTTGCCCTTATAAGATCAGGATAATGGGCCTTAATGTCTTTGACCCAATCAAACCATTTCTAATCTCTTGAATTTCTCTATATAAGAGATGTTGAGCAGCGGTTTTGACCCGTTGAGGCCGATTTTAATCTCCTAGATTTCTATATTTGAGAGGTTAGGCCTCTTGAGATCTTAAATTCTGAAATACAATGAGGTAGAGAGCCATAGAGTGACACCCAACACAATGTTCCCATCATTTTCTTTTTTTTTCTTTTTCCTGGTCAACCTAAAGGTGCATTAGTGTTAGTTTCTTGAGGATCTACTAGTGCACTAGCACCACTGGTGCAAATCAGGTTCGTCATGTCTTGTAGAGAAGCTGAGCCTGAAGCATGTTCCTATGAGGGCAGAAAGAACTTCTCCAAAGATAGTGCCTAGCATACCTCGGATCAAGGTTTGAAGAACTGGTGCTAACAGGTATGCAGGTTGGTGACTAGTACGGTATAGCACCAGTCCATTCCATACCGAACTACAGAAACCGGAACCACGAGGAGGGCGAGAGAAAGAGGTCGAAGAGGAAGAAGGAGAGTGAGGGAGAGAGGAGGATAGAGAGAGAGATAGAGAGGAACTACTCGCCTTGTAGAATCCCACTTCTCACTCACTCCAACGCCTCTACCACTATCACCAAATCTGCCATTCGCGCGATTTCTACTCACCGCCTTCACCATCCTACTCGTCCTCCACCTCACCATCTCTCCCCTCTCCAAATCCACAAACCACTCCCTCTTCCGCTCCTTCTCTAACAACACCATCACCTTCCCCACTGGAGAAAGTTGTAGTCTAGGGACTCCAGACTAGAAGGATTGAGGGATTAGGCCTCGATCGGGAGGAACAGAGTTTGAAGTGTTGAGAAAGGGAGGGAAAGGGAGAGAAGGGAGAGGAAGAAGGAGAGGGGGAGAGAGAGAGGCCATTCACCACCATCATCAAAATCCTTTTGAGAGAGAATGTGTGTGAAACCAGCGAAACCCTAGAGAAGAGACGATTTACCAGGGTTTTGAAGAGGGGAGAGAGAGTGTGTGAGCCAAAGAGGTCACTCTCGATGAGTCTCGAAGCTTCAATCGAAGGGGTGGAGAGGCTTTTATATAGAAACCTATCCGAACAACTGAACCGTCTCGAGCTAGCATCGATTCAGTTCGCTTCATGCTAAACTGCCTGGTTCGGGTAGGTTCAGCATTCCCTACATCAGATCATATGTTGTTTTTCTTTTATTTGCATGGATGCTAATACACACTACCGTTTAGGCTGGTATGCCCTATAGTACATGGTATGCTGATGTACACTTTAGAAAAGCTAGCACAAACGACTATACACACCTTTGTTCATCCTGATACATATCACAGCATACTCTTGGTTTGTCTTTACCTTTAGAGACCTATGATAGTATACTTATTTGTACCATTCTTAATAGAAGATAACTTTCAAGAACACTTGTAAGCAAAGTCTGCAATCTTGGTACCAGGTACTGTATCGGTACCTTATCGGTTCGGTACAGTAATGATACACCTCTGTGCCGAAATAGCTCTCCAACCATTTTTCTTAATTTCCATCTCGGTACGGACCAGTACACACCTTGGTACGCCTTAGTACAAGTCGGTACACCTCGATACAGAGCAATACGTCTCGGTACGGACGGTACAGAGCTTGTATTGACTTGAAGGTGTATTTCGTACAAGTTTTCTGCCGGTACAGTACGAAATGCCTCGTACCAGGCGATACGGCAGACCATGCTTGTAACCAATGTTTATCTCTCACTCCATGAAAACTCTTAGGGCCTGTTCAGGTGATCCAGCACGATCTAGGTTGAATGTTCAGTTGGATTCATGGACTAAGAAGTCCATTTGAGCATGGCAAATATCGACCCAACACCTTTCCAGCCCAAATCCTGTGGAAAGGAAAAAAAGACCTCAATGGATGGGGGTCTTTTTTTCCTTCCCGTAGAGTAGCAGGCCCACAAGTTGGGATTTAGGTTAGAACTTCGGTAGGTCTTTAGAAGATGCCAGGCTGGATGGGCCAACAAGCCAAATTCTTGTGGGATATTTCTATAGGAATAACCAAACAATCCCTGAAACATAAAAAAAGACGTTTAAATTTTGCTTACAAAAATGAGTTGCATACCATGCTTTCTTAAGCTCGATAATATTTGCATCCAAAATTAGATCTACATGACCCATAAGATTTCATACTACTCCACAGCCATATTGTTAGATCATTCATTGTGATGTATATCTTTAGCCTCTGATGAATCATGATTTCTATGTAGAAGGCATATATGCTCAAATTCCACATCACTGGATTCTTTTTTGTAGTGAGTCCCAACAATCTCTCCCTTCCACCATGCCCCTTCATGGCACCCAAGAATCTCCAAAGAATATATAAAAACATGCCCAACCTAGTAGCATATGAAAATCTAATCCTTCTACCTTGCCTGATATGAAACAAACTCACACCGAACACCAGGCTACCTTTTAAAACCTCTCTCTAAACTATCTTAGATATTGGGATTTACAACCTCACCCCAATCAGTATCAGCTATTCTTTTCATCAAAACCTAACCTTGATAGTCGATCTCCACAAAGCACCCTCATTATTACCTAGCACCAAAGAGCCACTAGTATTGACCTATTAGCCAGTCTCCTAGATGCCAAGCTTTGAAACTCCGAACAGATATGTAGTCTACATTTTTGTCTATAAATTTTGTAAAGCAAAAGTCTGCTCCTTATGGAACCAAAGAACTCCAAATAACCAACAGCTAACCAAAATGCCTGGCATAAAACTCAAAATGACAGGAAGACTATAGCGATATTTAATTGACTGAAAAAGAAAAATCATGGTGGCTGGACTAATTACCATTCATATGCAAGTTTGAGTGAGTGATTCTCCACAAATGCAGATTTAATTGATACTTTACAAATGGCATGAAGGGCCCAATTCATTGAAATGCTTTTGTTAATACTCGAACACCAATATCATGGAAGTGATCCCAGCTTATGCAAAAGCTGTACTATATTACATGCAGTATTGAAGGCAACAAGAGAAAAAGGAAAATGTTCTTTCTATGTAAAGAATACAAAAACATAAGAAAAGTCTTCCAAGTGTCAAAAAAAGAAAGATGTTGATGATGATGATAAGTTCATTAAAGAATAAATAAAACAATATACCAGATGCTTGAATTTCAGCTCCAACTTTCTTAGTTGGTTCACCCAATGGATTATTTTCCTTGCTAAATTGCATCACCTGCTTGGACAATAAAAGTGTATCACAGTTGTCAAATCGACCATTATTTGCATAAGTTGGTGCCTTATCAGGTGAAACATAAACAGCTCCATTAAGACTCTCTATTGAATATTCAGCACTAGCAGTAGCATTAAATACATCTACATGTATATTCTTTTTAGGTTGTGCCAAGTCCTTGGATAGTGGATGAAGAAAATCAAATAGAAAAGAAACAGCCAGACTTGATCTGTAGGAGGGATGTGGAGTGCCTTCTTTTGGTATAATAGCTTCTCTAAGCAATCTAATTGCTTCAAGTAGAATAGATGCGGTAACAGGTTTACCCACTAAAAAATTCTCAACTTTCCTTGCTCTGATAGCATATTCACTCCCATAAGCACCAAAAGCCAACCGAAGGTTATCTATAACAAGATTGCCTGATATTTTATCTGAGGAAATCTGAGCTAAAAAAGCAGAATTGAGATAAGCAACAGCATTTCCAAGAGGGCGAGGAGCTGCTCTAAATGTTTCAAATAGCAAATAGGATTCTTTGGTAGCTTTAGAATCAACAGATTCCTTAATCTCAGAAGATGCATTGCTAGTATAATTCCAACAAGGAATATATATGCTCAACAGTAGAGTTCTGTAGTCACACGGAGGCTTCTCAAAGAACTCCTCCAGTGTAAGAACCAGTCTTTCTGAAGCCACCTGTATACAAACAGTTGAACCAGCAGCAAGAAGTATTGTGGCAATGTCCGAGGGCAATTGACTCCTCTGTGTCATGATCAGATTTCCACCCAAGCTTGCTGTATTTCGAACAAATTGTGAAGCCACCTTATTCATATGATCAGCAATTTTAGCAAAAACCAACCTTTGGGATGAAAATAACATACGTTCACAGTCTTCTTTCAACACTTCAATAGCCCTAGAAATTGTTATGGCTGCTCCAATTTCGATGCCTTTGTTGTTCCTTCTGATGACCGAGAGCTCTGGGATCCCTCTCAGATCAATATATTTGTCATACAATTCTAGTTCCTTGTAAACACCAGAACCAGTATTGCCAACAACCATCTTAACACGGCATCCACTGAATGTCTCAGAATTCAGTAGTTTATAAAGCCCATCAACACTATAAGGGCAATACCAACAACCCTCTGCCAAGCTTGTATAATCAGAATTTTTCAAGGCATCCAGCAAGGATTTAACTTCAGATTTTAAGTATTCTGGAAAAGTGCAGACCCCATTGCGGCTGTGATATGGCAATCGGCCAACAAGTGCATCTTTGTCCCCTTTCTTCCAAAAAGAATTGAGGCCCAAATCTTCCAAATCAACATCAGCTGCAAAGCTCTTGCAAGCATCTAAGATGGGTCGATAACCAGTACATCGGCACAGATTGCCTGCAATAGCCTTCTCTGCTTCAGATGCTGTGAGCTTTGAGAACCCATCTGGAGGCTCAGGCCTATTGGATTTATCTGCCTTGACAAGGGCAGAGAAGAGAGACATGCACATGCCAGGTGTGCAAAAGCCACATTGAGAGGCATGAAACCCAGAGAACCTCTGGTGGATTGGATGAAAGCCATCATTGCTGTTGCCAAGCCCCTCTGTCGTTATGACTGAACAGAAATTTATGCTGCAAAGAAGTGTGAGGCAAGAGCTTACAGCAAATTCTTCCACTCGATTATGTACTGGGTCATAGGTTGACAGAAGAACGACACAAGCTCCACAGCCACCTATAGCATGTGGTAGAAGAACGAGTAAACTGATTCAATCATCATCAGCAAACTCCTATATCATTCTTTTAAATATGAGAACATATGTACATTTGATTAAGAAAAATCCAACTACAGCACCATTCTAGAAATCTTATAGCTTGCAAAACCATGAATTTTAATTTTTTTTACTCCAAATGTCATATATCTGGTCTTCAAATAAAACAAAGAATCCATAAATTTGTGCCAAAAACAGAATTCTTTCAGAAACTTATATTACTTCTAAAGTAGAAGGAGACAACTGAAAACTTTAACTACCCATGACATCAAGAAAAAAAATCCAACAATCTTTAAAAGAAAAAAAAAATCCAACAAACACCAAACCAACATTCAGAACAGGCATCAAAGCAGCACATCTGGCAAATTTATGCTCCAGGCATAGTGACCAATACCGCTAGCCTATCACCAAAACAACAACAAATCTTTATGCTTGTGCAGTGGTCAACACCTTTAAAGCATGACCAAACTTCAGTTAAGGAAAAGAATCATATATTGAAGCTCAGAACAATGATATGCAAAGAGAGAAACAGTAATCTATTATATAAAATGAGGAAAAGTTCCAAGCTTTCTGTTTGGATTGAGAGAGTAGGAGAGAAGAGAAGAGAAAGAGAAGAGAGAAAGTAATGACATGAAATTTTTGAGAAATTCAGGGGGAGTACCACCACCGGGCTACAATAGGAGAAGGGTGCCAACCAGAAGAGCCAAGGCTAGTTGGCTTAGAGACAACTGAATAACACAAATTTGTGAGCAAACTTTTATCAGATAACGAAAATCCACTAAGAAATGTGGATTCCTTTGTACAACAGCTCCTGCTAACCAAAATTCAGAAATCTAATTTAAAAACAAATCTAAAAATTGCCAAACAAAAATAAAAAAACCATTTGACAAATTCGTACTCCAGATAAGTCACCAATAGCATTAACTTCTGACCAAATTTCTATATATTTGTAAAATACAATATCTTCAACCACGTATCAGTAATTTACCTAAAATAGCAAAAATCCATAAAGAGAAACAAGTAAAAGATCACAGCTTTTCTTACCCTGGTAACGAAAGATCAAATCTTTAAACAGAACTCACCTCATCCAACATAAGGAGGAAAAACAAAATATCTTCAAAGGAAAAAAATAAAAGCAAGAATCCTCACCTTCTCCACAGGCGAGCTTCGCTCCTTTGAAACGGGTCTGGGTCCGCAGGAACTCGAGCAGCGTGGTGTTAGGGTCGACCCTCGAAAGCTCGAACCGCTCCCCGTTCACAGCGAACACTAGGCTACGCTCCACCACCTCCCCCTTCTCCGCCGCCATGACCGTGACTTCCTCCTCCTCCTGCTCTGGAGACATTCTGACCTCCAATTTTTACTGACGACTAAGACGAGGTCGATCGCCGCCCAATCCGGAATATGGAACCTGGGCGGCCGCCCGAGAGCCAAGACTAAATAATAAACCAAACAAAGAGTTATCACGTAAGAAGTCACTATATTGCGGTTCTCACTGTCAACTACTGGGGAGTGACGACAGTCATGAGAAAATTCTTTTTTCCGGCGGGGGCAGGTGGCGATGGGGAAGGCGACGACAGAGATAGGCATGGCTTCCGATAACCGACCGGTGCATCCAGGCCCAGATTGGAACCTCCCGGACGTCTCCTGTCCTGTGCGTTATTGCGTGCGGATGCAGGTACTCGTGCCAACGTCTAACACGCTCTACGTTGTGATTTTCTTACTTTTACAAATAAACATATAAAAAAAAAAAATAATTATCATCATGAATGACTTGCATGATGCAGCAATACGTCATTGATCCAATACTTCACGTTACTAGCTTAAAAAATAATTGTTCTATTAATAAAAATTCATTTTCAGTACAATATATAATTAACTAATCAAGATGTCAATTAAAATGGACAATTTTTATTCAAATAAATCTAACTTAGGCTAAAGTAGTCAAAAAGGTCATTATAATGTCATTATAATAGAAAATAATAATAGTTGAGATTCGTTTTTAAATATATCAGTGTTATTATAAACTTGATGTGAATTGTTTGATTTGGTACTAATATATAGTCAGTGCCCTCTATAGCTTTGAAAGTTGAGGAAAAATCTAAAGTTGGGAGAAAAAAGAATCGACATTTTACCTACGTTGACAGCGAAGATAATAATATAACATTCATTGCACCATTCAAAAGGCGGATTGCTTGCATAAGTTATTACCTTTTTCTTTGCACCAAGTCAACTAGAGTTTTATTATTATTTCATCTACAGTAATATAAGATAACAATAGAGACATTTCACCTACATTCAAATGGTAGGTTTTTATAGAGGTGATCATGAATTTGGCCGAGTATAAAAAATATCAAATTTTAAATAGGTATGCCTTAAAGCCTGTCTAAAAATAAATATAGTATAAAGTTAAATTCAAGGCTCATCCCATAATCAGCTTTAGTTGCTAGTTATATAAGTTATTAGATAATGTTACCCTAAGATAATTAAAGTTCTACTGCCACCACCATCATTATTGACGATGATGATACTGCTATTGTTGATGTTGTTGCTGTTAATATTGTTGTTGTTGTTTGTAATAACTGAGTATTGTATTATCTATATGTTTAATAATAAACAAGTACAAATAATAGATAATGAAGTATCGTACTATTATAAATATTAAGTATCAATTATAAAAGTACCAACTATATTTATATAATTGATATTTGAAAATATTATATAATTATAAAAGTTTTACACTCGTCACGTGGATGCCTATACTAATAATGTCACTAATATGATTCTTTATTTTATAAAATGAGTAGGGATCTTATAACTAATACAAGAGGATGATAGGCTTTAAATAATTATGTATATATAGCAGATATATATTATTAGTGAGTATTATATTATATATTCCTTTGATGATAAGTAAGTATAAGTGATAAATAATGGAATATCTTACTGCTATTAATGTTAAGTATCAATTATACCTATATAATTGATATAAGTATGTGGATTCCTATACTAATAATATCACTCATATGATTCTTTGTTTTGTATAATAAGTAGGGATCTTATAACTGATACAAGAGGATGATAGGCTTTAAATAATTACTTAAATGTAATAGATATATATTATAAGTAAGTATTATATTATCTGTTCCTTTAATGATAAGTAAGTATGAGTGATAAATAATGAAGTATCTTACTATTATTAATATTAAGTATCAATTATACCTATATAATTGATATATGTAGAATTTATACTCGAGAATATCATCTATCTAAAATATATAAGTATTATATATGTATAAACTGATATCACCATATTAATTTATACAAATCTAAATTGATATTCATTTGGTTATTGAAAAAAGAAGAAAAAAACCATACCTAGCACATTGCATGGAATTGGTATTAGAGTGTCATTATTAATGGTAAAAGTTTTTCCATAAAGGCTCAACTTTTGCAGAGTTCTCCATTCACTATATAGATATCAATATTAATAACAGGAGATTCTACTCATCCATCATTAAATTTAATTGCTTAATATGTAACAAAAATAAAAAAGGCTATTGGTGCCTTCTATCTATTATAATTTATTATATTTCAAGAACAATTGAGAAAAGAAAAAAAGAAGTGCACCTCGCATCACGTAGGTTATATGTTAGTAGTTCTTCACCATACCAATATTCCTACTATATATCTATTCATATAGATAATTCATGACACTTCTTGTCCCCAACATTAAGACTTCTCAACTTTCTAAAAGATATAAATAAATAACTTCACACCACATATTAACTATATTTACTGAAGCCTAAAAAGACTAATAAACATATTGAAAATTAACAAAACATGATTAAAACATTATAATTACTACTATTGATAACTAAATACTATTGACTTTGTCTTTGACTAATTATGGCTTCTCCAAGATGGGTCGAACCAAGATCAGTGGACCCAACATGGTTGGTCCATTGCTCCTGTATCATATTTGTTATACTTCGACCTAGCATTTAGGATGTCATTTATTTCGTAGCCACACTATCAGTAAGCTTATATCATATGATATTTTTAACATCATATGATAGAAAGCAATATCTATTAGGCTTCATAGGAGGTATTACCTCCATGAGATCTCAAAAATTCTGTAGTTTGTTAGGAGTAAGATCACATCAAAATTGTAGTACAAAACATGATATGAAATTCTTGAGCTTATTTCATCACTTATTTATTTTGTATTTGTTTTCTCTTTTGGTAAGTTAGGGAATAAGGAGATAAGAGAGTTGCAAGGAAAGTGTACTTGTTAATTTCTAAAAGTTGTTAAAGATACATTTGCATTTGGTTGACCTATATGCCATATGTAGGTGAATTCTACCACTATCACAAACTTAATAATGTTAAAATATTTCCATATATACTTCTGTAACTAACACCATTAAGAGGGCACAAAAAGGTATTATAATGGCATTGCTCGGGTAAGGAGCTTGTCGTGGGCACTTATATAATAGTGACTTTATTATTAAAGAGTGCTTGCAAGAATGATTCCTAATTATACTCCTAGGTTGCTAGAGTCAGTAAACTTGATCTAAATTGTTAAAAGTATGTCCTAGAAGCCAATTTGGCTGATGCATTAT